>NW_022473899.1:182500-187303 GCF_009769535.1 Thamnophis elegans | reverse complement strand
GTTCCCCTGAGCAATGAAGCCTCTTTTCACCAACAATTCCTTTTCTTTGTAAGGAAATCTGATTTCTTTTTCCTGCCAATGAGATGTTTGATGTTTGTCCCTTTTCCAGGTTCTTCCACGCTATCTTGCAAGGGGAGGGATTTCCAACAGGAGCCCAAATTTTCTCTCTGTTTGAGACAATTCCTACAATCCCACACTGACCGATTCTTCCTGGGGTGACCCCAAGACCCCAGATGAGGAAGGGGAGGGGAAAGTTCTGCCCTTAGAGATTGAGGCTTCTGGAGTCCTGCAGAGCCAGTCTGGATGACTTCTGGAGGGGGCAAGGCTCAGTTGGAAAGCTGACGAGGATCATCTAGGGATGCTGGGAAGAAGCAAGGAGTGTCCCACTCAGGGCTGCCCCATTGAACACCCACCCACCCCTCTTTCCCACAGGGCTGATCTTCCCTTCCGTGGCAAATGTCTTTTACACCAGGAATGGCTTCAGGTGGATTTCTCAGAGGTCATCTAGATCAACCCCCTGCTCGAGTAGGGGAGACACATCACCATCTGTACCATCAAGCAGGAGACCCCATGCCATTAGAATCTGAGCCCCAAAGAGGGAGGGAGGCTTTGGGTGCCAAAATGGGGCAGGAGCCTCCGGTTGTGAAGGAGAGAAATTGGCGCAAATGGCTGGGTGAGTGTAGGGGGAAATTGCCACCAATGGCTCCCCAAAAGTGCTTGGAGACGACTGTGTCTGCTGGCATTCTGCTCCTCAAGAGGGGCCTTGAGGGGAAGGGGGACTCCAAGCAGGAGGGAGTCCAGTCCCTTCCCCTCCCTGGATATGCCCACCCAAACCAGTTCTGGCTTCTGACCCGAAGCAGCCAGGATGGTCGACCCAGAGGCAGCGGAGGGAGGAGCCTCCTGTGGGGGCAGGAAAGAGGAAGAAGAGGAAGGAAGGAAGAATTCCAGGTTTTTCTTACATCAGAAGTTTATTCCTTTATAGCAAAGCGAAGGGAAGTCATTAATAGTAAGAATAATGTAGATGAAGCTGCTGTGGGTTCAAAGCCAGGAGAGATGAGGGGGATGGAGGGACAGGTTCACCCAGCATTCCTGGGGGCAGTCTAGATCGTCTGCAAGTCTCCCTCCCAAGAAAGGGAGGCCCTCAAAGGAAGCCTGGGGGGAGTCTCAGCAGCAGAAGATTCAGGCTGAAATTCTTCTCCTCTCCCCAACCTGCCACTTCAGCCTCCATTTCTCAGAGGTTGCAAATAGAACAAAGAATCATCATGTCAGCACTCCTTCATTGAGTAATTAAGAAAGAAAACCACAAGACTCCATTGATAGAAATCAAGTGTACTTTTACTAATTATAAATGATCAGAAGCGTAGCAAAGCGAAGACTGATTATTTAGGCGCGAAAGCGAGTGATATATAAAATAAGCCATTCTCCACCCCTTGGCATCCCAGTTACAGTCCAATCATAATTCTCCCAAGTGTCAGGTGTGAGATAACTTCGAAAGGCATCACCAAGATGGAATGTCGGTGCCGTTGGCCTTGGAGGGAACCTCCTCCGCATGCACAGTCCGACAGGCAGCAGAACTCCAGAATCTTCCTCCAGCACAATTAGTAACCCCTCCCAAATACCATGCCCCCCCCTCCCCGTTTCAATGGCAGCCGAAGCAGCAGCAAAGCAGAGACTGACACATCAGCTACTAAAGAAATAATTTCCTTTTGCATCAGAGAGCAGGATTAATTCATGAGTGCTGTAGAAAGAGAGACGGGGAAGAAAATTACAATATAAAGAGAAACGTTTAGTGTAAAAATCATATTTATCTTCCCTTTTAGTCCCCCAACCCCAAAGGCAGACCCACACTGCAAGGGGGTGGTTGATGGGCAGGGACAGATAGAAGGAGAATGTGCCCATTGCAGGAACGAAAAGGCTGGGATGGATGAGGGATTCCTCCCCATTTCATCTCCAGGGGATTTTGGAATTATCCCTGACTTAATTAAAGGGTTAATTAAGAGAACACACCCCTCCCTCTCCCTGCAGACCTTCCATATGAAGAAAGAAGATGGGGCTACAAAGGGGGGTGGCAGGAAAAGGCGGAGCAATGGATCACATGGCCAGAAATTGTGTGAATTCTCACAAGGAGAAGAGGGGGGGGGGTCAGGAAGAGGAGCCTGTCAAGGTTCCAACTAATGAACCCAATTGAGTCTGAATGGGGGGCCAAGAAGGATCATCTCGGATGGGGGAGGGGAGTCCAGTTCAGGGCGAAGTTTAGGAGGGAGTTTATTAAGTTGATGGGGTCATCTCAAGGGCTTAGCTCCACCTTCCATCCAAGCACCAATGGAGCTGCGGGACGAGCTAATGCAGTGATAGAACAATACCTGAGATCCTACATTAATTATCAGCAATTTAGGTGGGAACATCTCCTGCCATTTGCTGAAGTGGCCTTCAACACCACAGTGCATAGTATCATTGGACTCACCCCTTTTAAAATAGCCACAGGGGTGGAATTTGTCCCCCTGCCTGAATACCCTCAGGAACCCCCTTCCACAGTGAGCCTAAATGAATGGGTGGGTTGCTTACAAAATGCATGTGGGAATGTAAACCTTGGGGTCCTTCCTCCTTGAGGGAGGAATGGGAAGGAATGGCCCCCTCCTTCCCTTCCCTTTTGCAATTCCCCAAAACATGGAAAAATTCTGGGCAAGATTTTAGCTTTCTTTTTTGATTGCAATACTTTTTCAGATCTCTGTAAGTAAAAGCTGCCCCAAATTTCATAACTTTGCTGTATCCACAGGACTTCAGATGAGGGAGGAAGAGGAGAAGCTCACCTGCAGGAGGTTGGATGGGAATTGCTGGAAGGAGAAAAAGACCCAATCAGGACCCTTCATGGTTCTCGAGGACTCAGGGGGTCCCCCTCCCCTTCGATAGCCCATAATAAGTTGCATGATCTTCCCTTAATAGCCCCTCAAACAAGAGAAGCTGACAAAAATATTTCTCAAGGAGACCCTCTTGGCCACCTGCTGAGCTTGATGAGAGGCCTCCCCTAGATGGTCCCCTCCCCACAACCTCTCATCCAGCCCCCCAGACTCACCTTTCTTGGCCCTCAGGTAAGAGAAGAGCCCCACCAAAAAGAAGGCCACTCCTATCACAGCTCCCATTATCCCCGTCCAGAGTTTGCTCTTGGCAGAGCTGGAGGTACGGGGTTCTGGGGAAGGAGAAGGAGCCTCACCTGAGCAGGAGGATCAGGCCCACCTTTCCCCAGGAGGAGGGTCCATTCTGACTCTCCACAGGCAGGGAGGGTCTCTCCCCCTTCTCAGGATAGGATGGGGTCCCCAGAGCAGGACGGGAGGGGCTTACCCCATTGGACAGTGATGGGGGCCTCCAGGCTGGTGTGCTCCACCTTGCAAGTGTAGACGTCCCCCTGCTGGGGCTGGGTCTCCAGCATCACCTGCAGCTGGTAGGTCCAGTCTCCGTTCTGGAGCTCCTCCCCATAGGCCACGCCCTCCTTCTCCGGTTGTCCGTTCTTCAGCCACTGGATCTCGATCTCCACGGGGTAAAAGCCCATCGCGGTGCAGAGGAGGATGATGTTGGGGGAATCGGGTTCTATCTTGGTGGGGGAGATGGTGACGGTGGGCTTGGCTGGAGGGAAGGAGGGGAAGGAGGCACATGAGAGACACAGGAGGGCCCAGAACAGAAGACCAAGTTGGTTAGTTCAAGACTCCTTTTCTCTCTTAAAAATATTCCATGTTTTGAGTTTCTGTGGAGATTCTCAGTCAATCCAGGTCATGGTTGTCCCAAAGGAGCTTTTTTCCCCCCAAAAGACATTTCGCTTCTCATCCGAGAAGTTTCTTCAGTTCCGAGGGCCCAAATCGAAGCTTCTTGGATGAGAAGCAAAATGTCTTGAAGGAAAAACAAAGTCCAGTTGCCTTTTGAGAAAAGACCTCTGGGACGGTGTTTGGAGTCATCTTCCAAAGCAAATTGCAGGAAGAGATGAAAAGGGATCCTGAAAAATGGGGAAACCTAAATCCTTCCTGGTTGGGATCAGGTGATCTCATCAAAAGGGAAGAATCGTCAAAATAGGCAAATCCCACAGCACAATAACAGAATAACAGAGTCGGAAGGGGCCTTGGAGGTCTTCTAGTCCAACCCCCTGCTCAGGCAGGAAACCCTGTAATATTTCAGACAAGAGGCTGTCCAATCTCTTCTTAAAAACCTCCTGAAATTCCACCTATCAGCTGTTCCAGGCAGTGATGATAGGCATCACTGCCTATCATTTCCTCCGCACACCCAATAGAAGTCAATTTTTTTTTAAACACCCCCACCCTCCTCCGAGACACCACTTTCTCCTTCTGTCCATCCAGGAATTTAATTCAATCCACATTTGGAGACCTCTCAGTTTAAAACAGCAGGAACACACACTACATTTTGCCTGCCTCACACAGTGATATTCAAGCTTTATTTTTAATATCAAGTTTAATGATGAATGCAGTGAAAAATGTGACCCAGAGTTACATTTGTCTTTCTGATGAAGCACCCATAGAATCAATGCTAATTTTGGAAGGTTTGGGGTTGAAGTATTGCAATTGGTGAGATGCTCCTTTGTTGGGGTTCATTGAACAACAAGCATCAGACTCAGATGGGATTTTTCCCAGAGAAATCGAGGCTCAGTTAATTTTGGGGAGGGTTCAGGAAAGGCTGAGAGCCTCTCTTGGTGGCCAGAGAAAACCTTTGGCCCCTCGGGGGAAGGAGACGCCCGGATCTCCCCTCGGGGGAAGGAGACGCCCGGATCTCTCCGGAGAGGAAAGTCAGCTCAGAAGCCAA
>NW_022473899.1:0-177500 GCF_009769535.1 Thamnophis elegans | reverse complement strand
TGTCAATCATTAAGACATTGAAGTACAATTTTTTTTTGTTTTGTGTACCCCTCCCTCCCTCCACCCCCCACCCCCCCTCCTCCTTCCCCCCCCCGACTTCCCAGAACCCGTACACGGTATGGATTTTTAACTAACACAGTCTAAAATCTATTGAGAAAAAAGAAATAAAGAAATTAATGACATTCTAGATTGACCTTAGCTTCTTCTTACTGAACTGACTTTTAACAGTTTAAATCATTTCTGATCTTAAGCATAGGCTAACTGGAATTTCTTAGTCCCGTATTTATTTTGTATATAGTCAATCCATTTTTTCCAGTCTCGTTTATATCTCTCATTTGAATGATCTTTGAGATATGCCGATATTTTAGCCATTTCAGCTAAGTTTGTTACTTTCAATGTCCATTCTTGGATTGTAGGCAAGTCTTCCTTCTTCCAATATTGCGCCACCAACAGTCTTGCTGCAGTTATCAGGTGCAGAATCAAATTGGTCTCTACCACTGTAAAGTCAGTACATATACCTAGTAAAAATAACTGAGGACTAAACTTTATCCTTCTTTTAAAAACATTTTGCATGACCCACCATATTTTTATCCAAAATGCCTTAACCTTTTGGCAGGTCCACCATATATGATAATATGTAGCATCGAGAGAACCACACCTCCAACATTTAGGCTGTACATTCGGATACATAGAAGCCAACTTTTTAGGATCTAAATGCCATCTATAGAACATCTTGTAAAAATTTTCTCTCAGATTTTGAGCTTGTGTAAATTTCACATTTCTTACCCAGATTCTTTCCCATGTATCCAACATTATTGGTTCCTCAATATTTTGAGCCCATTTTATCATACAATCTTTAACTAATTCTGTTTCCGAATCCATCTGTATTAATACATTATATATCCTCTTTATATGCATTAAGCTTTGATCTCTTATTTGTTTAAACAGATTATCCTCAACTTGAATAAAACCAATTTTTTGATCTATTTTCCACCTAGCCTGTAATTGCCCATACTGGAACCATGTTTGAACTACCTTCTCCTCTTTTAATACCTCTAAAGATTTTAATTGTAATACCCCCCTTTCCGAGGTAAGAAGCTGTCTGTAAGTAATTCTGTCCTGTTTTTGTGCTGTATTCATATTTTCAATTGCGTGTCTAGGAATTGCCCACATGGGTATCTTGTCATTTAATTTATATTGGTATTTCTTCCAGACCCGCAATAAAGCATTTCTTAAAATATGACTTTTAAAGTTCTTATCCAATTTTTTGTTGAATAACAGGTAAGCATGCCAACCAAATACCAGATCGTGTCCCTCAATGTTCAATATTCTATCATTGGTTAAATGAATCCAATCACTAATTACAGATAATGCCACTGCATCATAATATAGTTTTAAATTAGGTAGTTTCAATCCTCCTCTCTCACGTACATCTTGCATTATTTTCATCTTTACCCTCGGCTTCTTTCCTGCCCACACAAATTTGTTGATACCCTTCTGCCATTCTAATTCTTCTGCCCATTTTTCTTTATTTCTTTTTGCTGAATACGCTATAATAATTCCATGGGAATAAGCTTTCATGGTGTCCCATAACTTTTGTACAGATGTCTCTTCTTTTGTGTTTTCCTTAAGGAATAACTCCAATTTGTTTCTACATTTTTGAATAAATTCTTTTTCTTTTAATAGTTGCAGATTTAACATCCATCTTCGCCTAGTCTTTTTTCCCCCTTTCCAGATTATTTTAATGGGGTTCTGATCTGCCCAAGTATTTGGTAATATTTCAGTTGTATGTATTTCTGCCCCAATTTCTCCATTCATCCATGCCATGTCAATCTGTGACCAAGATTGGTGTGGGTTGGAATAAAAAGTAAATTGTTCTTTTTTCTGGTTCCATTTTTTTCCAAATATCTATCAAGTTTAATTCCTCCATCATCTCAAAACAGGTTTTTGGCAATACTTTTTTTTTATTTTTAGTTTTTTTGTCACTTATGTCATCTTTTTTACTGTCTACTATGGCATTTTAATCTCCTATTATGCAGATATTCCTCACTCCAATTTCTCTAATTTTTTCATGTAATTTTTTTTATAAAAGTCCTTCTGATTTTCGTTTGGGGCGTATATTGCTACCAGTAGTATTGATTTTTGATTTATCCATATCTCTATCATTAATATTCTTCCCTTTGGGTCTGCATAAATTAAATTTGTCTTTATCCCATCCTTAACATATATCGCTATCCCTTCTCTCTTTTCTTCTGCTGATGCTGCATATAATTTTCCTAATTTAGGACATTCCAGGTATTTTATATCTTGTTTTTTAATGTGTGTTTCCTGTAGGCCTATTATATCTGCCTTTTGTTTTGTTAATTTTGCCCAGATATGCTTTCTTTTTGTTGGCGAATTTAAACCCTTAATATTTACTGACCATAGTTGAATTTCTTCTTCCATCCTCCTAATTCTCTACCTGTCTTTGTTGAGAGCCTCCCTTGGTGGCCAGAGAAAAGCTTTGGCCCCTGGGGGAAGGAGACGCCCGGATCTCCGGAGAGGAAAGTCAGCTCAGAAGTCAAAGAAAAAGGAAGAGAAAATCCCCCCAAAGAGATTCAAGAAACATCCTGTGATTTCAGGTCTCCTGAACTGCAGCCGGAACAACAATTTGCTCTAAATGCACGGAATATTTATTAAAAGAAACGGAACAAAGGAACTTTCAGGAGTAATAAAAAATCATTAGATATATTAGTAGAAGGGAGGAAATTTCCATGGCAAATATTGCTGGAATGAGAATTATTTCAAATGTGCCAGATGACAAGAATGTTGAATTGATAGTAAGAAATAATTAAATGTTGAATATTATCAATCAGGGGATTATTATCTCCAGGAAAACATCCTCTTTGGTGGTAAAAACTATTTCAAACAATCTCTCAAATATTAGGAGAGAATATTATTCATTTCCTAATTCTGAGATCCTCTTACATGGATGTGATCCTCCTCCTGGCTTTGCTGGGAAGAATTGAGGAGTGAGAATGAGACGGAATCTGTGGAGGACAAAATCTCTTTCGGTTCCCCTGAAATATGGAATAATTGAGGGAAGGAGGAAAAGCCCAGGATCTCCCCGTCAAAGGCCTTTCTCTCTTAGGATGGGGCTGGTTTTTTTCCCTCTGATGGGGGAGAAACCTCTGATTTCATTCATTCATTACTAATTTATTTAGTTTATTATTTGTTTATTATACTATTTATGTATAAATTTTATTATTTATGTATTTATTTTATTATTTGTTTATTTATTTTATTATTTATGTATTTATTTTATTATTTGTTTATTTATTTTATTATTTGGTTATTTATTTTATTATTTGGTTATTTATTTTATTATTTGGTTATTTATTTTATTATTTGGTTATTTTATTAAGTTTTCATTTTAAAATTTTTATTTATTTAATTTTTCTTTTCTTTATTTAATTTTAATTTGCTGGTTTAATTTCAGGTATTTATTTATTTTACTTACTTACCTACTTATTTCCTGATCTCTAAAAGTTGGTGGATGATCTCTTTGATCTCTTGGGGGGATCCAGGGGATCCCAGATTCCGGGCAGGGGAAGATTTGGGGGGAAAAGGGGGAGTTGTGGGAATGAGGGTCAGAGGGAGGATTGGAGGGAGGAGGAGAAGAACTAAAGAAGGAAACTTCACCCGGGAGAGTCTCCGTCAAGGGAAGGGAAGGAAAAGGGGGGTCCCCGGATCCCCTCCCCCAAACTCCCCCCTCCCCCCAAACTCCCCCCTCCCCTCGGACTCACCTCTCCGGCCAACCACAGAATTGCTCTGGAAAACCTCGTAGTTGTGCCGGCAGAAGGAATCCACTTGAGCCTTCGCGATCTGCAGGTGCTGCTTATCGCTGTTCCAAATGTCGACATCCACCTTCCCCAACTCCGTGACGGCCACGAACTTCCCGAGGTCGCTGTCGAAGCGGAGAAACTCCTGCCGGTCGTAGAACCATCTGGCCAGGTATCTCACCCGCTGCGTCCCGTTGAGGAAGCGGCACTCGCCCTTATACTGGTGCAGAAAATGGGCTGGGAGGGGGAGGAGGAAAGCCGTCAGGAGGGACTCCAGGGCCCATCGTTCCCAGCCACTAGGAAAGGGGGGATCCACTCGGGAATGGAGGATGGTGGGGCACCTTCCGGAAAAGACAGGCGTAAGACGCCCCCTGGAGGAGGGAAGGGGACTCTCTCAGCCCCAGAGGGGAGCAGATTTACTGTGCGGGAGGGGGTCTGGGTGGGGGGCAGGAAAAAAGGAGGGGAGGGGTGGGAGGAGCCTCCTGGTGGACCCCCCCCATCCTCCCAGGGGGGAAAAGGCAGGCAGAAGCTCAGCTGGTCGAGAAGGGAACGTTGGATCTAAAGGAGGAGGAATGATGGGGGGAGGGCTGGAGGGGAGGTAATATCCATATCTCCCACCCTCTCTCGGGGGAGGGGAACATGGGGAGGGTGCACAATGAGGACATCTAGACTCCTGGGGTCTCCCAGCCCTACAACCCCCACCTTCCCTGGGTCGCCCCAATTTTCCCTCTTTCCCTCTAATCTTCAGCCCAACTCCCTCCCTTGGGGGGATCCTCGGGGATCACACCTGTTTCCTATCCCCTCCCCCCAAATACTCCTTGCACCCTCCCCCAAGAGCCTCTCAAAGGGAGGGTCTCCAGCCCCCTTCACAAAGGGCATCTTTTGAGAGCCCATTGAGAGGGGCGACTCAGAGCCCCCAAATCCCCTTCTCTCACTTCCCCCTCCCCCTCCAGGTCCCTATGGAGCCATGGGGGATTATGGGGGGTGGGGGGTCCTTGGTCTCCTCCCCAAATTCAGGGTCTCCCCCAGAAGGGACGGAAGCTCCCCTCTTGCCTGACCTCCAAAGCCCCAAATTTGAGGTTCAGAAGAAAAAGTGAAGTTTCTGAAGAAGCCAAAATCCTTTTGCTCAAATGGATCTTTTTCCTTCTGGGGATTCAGGGCTGAAAATGCCTCACTTTCCCTCTTTCGCTTTCGCTTTTCCTTCCCTTCCTCTTTCCAGGCAGCCCACTCCCACCCAGACACTGGGGGAAGGGGACGACCGAGAGAGGGGCCTGGCTGCCACCCCCACCTCGGCTACCTTCGGGGAAAGGGGTGGGGTCCCCCTCCGTTCTCCTGTGAGGGGGGGGAATTGGGGAGGAAGGGGGGGGAGACCACGGAGAAATCGAGGCTGTTGGAGGCTCTGGAGACCCAGCAGTTTCCTTCCCCCTCCGGGGGTCTTTCCCAACCTCCTCCTCACCCCAACCCCCTCCTCCCCCGCCCAGCCCCCTCCTTACCGGGGGTCTCCTTCACCCCTTCGCTTCCGGGGATCCGGGCCAGCGCCCCCACCAGCAGCATCAGGGGGAGCCCAGCAAAAGCCATGGATGCTGCCCTAAAATCGCCCCCAAAGACAGAGGACAAAGACGCCGATGCCTCCAGCCCCAGAGGCGGAATCGGAGGGTCTGGATTGGGGGGAGGAGGAGTTTTCCTCGGACTTCGGCCTTGGGAGTGTCCAGAAGGAGCAGAAGGACCAATGGGAATTCTCCCTTCTGCAGCGTCATCGGTCTCCGGGCAGAGCCTCCCTCGACTTCACCCGATAGAAGACTTAGTTCGGCGCAGAGAAGAAACTGGAGTTGGTTATTCAGCCCGAGACCCCTTTTCCCTCCCCAGAATATTCTGAGACCACCTCAAAGGGAGGCTCTCCCTCCCCCTTCACAAAAGGGAGAGTTTGGGGGAGTTAATTTCCGAGGCCCTTCTCTCGAAGCCTCCCCTCCCCCCTTTCGATTGAGGAATCGGGGATTATGGGGTTGGGGGGTCCTTGGTCCCCTCCCCAAATTTAGGGCTTCCCAAAAGGGCTCCAAGCTCCCCTCTTGATTGACTTTCAAAGCCTCAAGTTTGAGATTCAGAGGAAAAAGTGAATTTTCCGAAGCTGCCAAAATTCTTTTTCTTATAGGTAGTTTTGGTGGCATTTGTGGATTCAGGTCTGAAAATGCCTCAGTTTCCCTCTTTCGCTTTCCGTCTCCTTCCTCTTTTAACGGACGAAGCTTTGGGGGCTCCAAAGGGATTTGGGCCTTGAAGCTCCCACTTCTCTTGCCCTCCAACCCCTTCCCCAAAGTCTCTCTTGGGGGGGGTCTCAGTTCCTTTCCCCCCCTACTCTGCTCCCCAGCATCCGTGGGTTCCTCCCAGCCCCCTCCTTAGAATACAATAGAATAAAAGAGCTGGAAGGGACCTTGGAGGTCTTCTAGCCCACCCCCCTGCCTAGGTAGGAAACCCTACACCACTTCAGACAAATGGTTATTCAACATCTTTTAAAAAGCTTCCAGTGTTGGAGAATTCACAACTTCTGGAGGCCAATTGTTCCACTGATTAATTCTTCTAACTGTCAGGAAATTTCTCCTTAGTTCTAAGTTGCTTCTCTCTTTGATTAGTTTCCACCCATTGCTTCTTGTCCTCCCCTCAGGTGCTTTGGAGAACAGCTTGACTCCCCCTACGGGGGTGTACAGCTACAAGATGTCCAAGGAGGAGCGCCTGATTGGCCGGAGAGGTGAGTCCGAGGGGAGGGGGGAGTTTGGGGGAGGAGGGAGTTTGGGGGGAGGGGGGAGTTTGGGAGAGGGAGGAGTTGTGGGCAATGTTCCCTCTAATTTTTTTTCAGTGTGTGCGGAAAAGTATAGTGTTTGAGCAGCACATTTTCATGCCTGAGCACCTGAATTTTTTTGCAGATATTTCACAGAGCAATTGATTTATAGGATCCGATTGGAATGGAGAAAAATGGTTGTGTGTGTGTGTGTGTTTTTTTTTTTGAGTGAGCGAGGGATCCAGTAAGGGAACTGCGCCTATTTAGGAAAGAAGGTGAATTATTGCAAACATGATCAATCGAAGATAAGTATGGGGACAGGTTGGGCAGTAGAGAGAAAGTGATAAACGAGTGGGAGAGAGGAAGAAAAAAGAGGGAAGAGAGACAGAAAGAGACAGAGAAGGACAGAGAAAGTGACAGAAGAGTAGGAAAGAAGGAGAGAGAAAAAGAGACAAAGAGAAAGAGGGTGAAAGAGACAGAAAGAGACAAAGAGGAGAGAGAAGGGAGAAGGAGAAAGTGACAGAAGAATGGAAAAGAGGGAGAGGGAAAGAGAAGAGAGACAAAGAGAAAGCGGATGAGAGACACAGAGAGAGGAAGAGGAAAGAGTAAGAGAGAACATCTCATTTCAACCCTGAGGTGCAAATATTCTCTTTGATTGGTAATTTTATTTGTCCATTTACTATCCAATACTCTCATTTCTCCTTAAGTTCATCAAGAATTCCCTTCTTTTTATTGAATTTATCACTACCATGAGAACAACTTTTTCAGCATAGCTTTACAGCTATTTAAAATATATAGTAATTTAGGTCAGGTTTTCAGAAGATTAGTCTATTTATAAGTCACTAAGTGCAAAGAAACAGAATTCAGAAAGTTGGCTTCCCTTTTTGTAATTGCCTATTGCCTGCTTAATTTTCTACCTACATTTTTGATAACTGATATTCACGTTGACCCAAGAAGCCCATCGCAGAAAGAAACCCTCCCTATGAACTTTGTTGGGTTTCCATGGAATGAAGTTTGATCTTTTTCTCAACCATACAGTAGCATATTCTTTCTAAGGAGGATATAATCAAGATAGTCCATAACTGCCTATCAATCTAACAGTATGGCGATTGACAATCTCTTTATATTTCAACTCTTAACTCTTTCAGTCTTAAAGGTTTGGGGAGGAGAAATCCAAAAATTCTTTTAAAAAGGAAAAAAAAATGCTTGGCAAGGGAAACCGCGAGCTGAAAGGAAGTCTTGCTGGGAAGACGCGGCAGCAAGCTTTAAAGGGCTCCCCCCTCCCCAGCCAGCCAGCCCAGTTTCCTTTTCTCTACCGGCAGGCCTGGGGTTGATGAGTCCCCCTCCCCTCTCGACTGGTATGGCCGTATGACTCTTGTGTATTTTAATTACGTGTATTGTGTTTGTATCCCCTTTCCCCTTTTGAGTTGTTCGCCGCCCTGAGTCCCTCCCGGAGAAGGGCGGCATACAAATAAACTAAATCTTAATCTTAATCTTACCTTGAATTTCATTTTGTTCCATGGGGCCCTGTGTTCAAGTCTCCCAAGATCAAGGTGGGAAAGTCTGAAAGGCTACTGTATTTAGAGGTGGGGGCCAGGACCAAGTAAGGTGAGACACCCCCCCTTCATTGCCCCCCTTTAGGGTTTCTGCTCCACTCTAACCCTGTCTCCGCTTTCTGGAGAAGGAGAATTGGGTTCCCACGAGGTCTTCCAAACAGCAAGAAGGTGGGGAGGGGCAGAGTTCCAGGGAGATCAGCCAGGCTAAAAGAGGAATGGGAAGTGGATCTTTTGAGGGAGGTGAGTTCGGGGAGGGCCTGAAGCTTCACCTTCCTTGTCTTGGAGGGGTTTCAGCCTATAGAGTAGCCCAGGTGCTTCCTGGTGGCCTCCCATCCTCAGGCTAACCAGGCTGATCTCTCTCACCTAGGTGAGGTCATCGGAGGCTGGGCAGCTGCCAGATGTTGAGGGCTGATGATAAAATATCAGCTAATGTTGGTGATACCTGATCAGGCCAGGCTCAGAGCCCCAACCCTCTCCCAGCTGCAGCAGGCAGACATCCCACAGGGCTCCTATCCTCAGATGGCCTGAATCCTTTCCAGGGATGGGGGAGGGGATGGAGGGGTCAAACTCCACCCTCCCCTTCACTGGCCTCAGCAGGCCAGAACTGGGTCCCCCCTGCAGCTGAAGGAGGCGGCGGAGTCTGAATGGGTGCCACAATTGTGTGTTTGGACACACACAGTCACACAAAATTGGCCCCAGATCCAGGCAGACTCTGGTGGGAGGCCCATCGCTCTCCTGATCAAAGCAGAACTTCTGGGCTCTTTTCATGCTTCCCCCTCCCCCGTAAGTTTTTGATTTTCTCTGAGTTCTGCCTGACATCCCCAACACACACACACACACACACACACATATTCACAGCATCACTTCTTCCTCCAACCCCCAACAGCTGCAGAGACGCTCCGGTTTCGCTTCCCCAGCCTGAAGCGTTGGGCTCCTCCGAAGCGGAACTGAAGAACTGGCCAGGATCCATCAGGCAACAAGCCTCCGTTCTTCATCAGGGCAGCTCAGGGACTGTCCTCCTCTGCCCCATGGATGAGCCTCCAGGTGGGGCAGCCCCTTTCTTCCTCTGCCCCATTGGAAGCAGCTAAAGAGCCCTTCCTGACTCCCGAGGAGACCCTGGAGAGCCCAAGAAACAAAGTGATGGAGGGATGGAGAAATGTCACTCAAGGCCCAAATTCTGCCCCTTCGGACCCTTTGTGTGGAGACCCTTCCTGCTCTCTGGGGGAGGCTCTGATGGAGGAAAGAGAGGAAAAGGGGGACCAGTATGGAGGGGGAGGGACTCTGTTGCAGTAATGGGGAAGGACACTGTTCAGAAGGGCTGGAGGAGAGGATGGGGAGTGTTACATATTCCCCCCCCCCCGACAGAGGCTTCCACCAAGGTCCTCTGTTCCGGAGGGAACAGAGGTTTAACCCCATTGACAAATCCCTTTGAAAGGGGATGCTGTCCCTTCCCATTCCCCAGCCGGATGTTTACCTGACTTGCAATACAGAGCTGTTGTTACTGGAGCCTTTGTGTGCCTTCCTTTACCTGATCTAACACTGGAGACGAAGGTGGGATCGGAAGGCAACTAGGCGAAGAAAAAGAGCGAACGTGAACCTGCAAGTACATCCAGCCCGGAGCATCCTGTGTGGCATTGAGCAAGCCATCGCGAGATTGAATCAGGATGGCTATGCACGCCCCACCACCTCCATAAGATCCAGCCACCAACCACTGGGAATCGTGCATGCTACAATTTGAGTGTTTGCTAGAAGCAAACGATCTCATGGGCGTTCCAGAAGCCCGTAAGAAGAACATGTTCCTCGGTTACTGTGGGCGGAAAGTGTTCGAAACAGCGAAAAACCTCTCAGAACCAACCCCACTACAAGCAGTGTCCTGGTCTGCACTACAACAAATGCTGAAGACCCACTACGTGCCCAAGCCGTCCAAATACGTTCGCCGGCACGAATTTAACATTCGAAACCAGATAGAGGGCGAATCTATCAGTGAGTATGTGGCGGCACTCCGAAAAGCCGCAGCCTACTGTGAGTTCCATGACCTGGACGAGCTGATTCTGGATGGCATAATTTGAGGTGTGCTAAACATTACTCTGCAGAGGAGGCACTAAATCCAACCTCTCTCTGCAGATCGCACTAGACAAGGCTAAAGGCCTCCGAATAAGCCTCCAAACCGACGTCAACCCTACAGGTCAGAGAGGGAGGAATGCAATGACAGGGGCCACACATGGGGGCCCCTATGACACAAACAGCGACGATTCCTCTCAGTGGAATTTTGAGCCAATGGAAGTCTGGCAGCCAGGAAAAGAGCCAGGAAAAACCTAGGGATGATTGGTTATGGCCAATATTTTGGGCCAGTTCTTTCAGGTGGTGGATGTCCCTTTCTACAATGTCCGAGCTTTGGTCTAAGTCAGTGATGGCGAACCTATGACACGCGTGTCAGTGCTGACACGGGTAGCCATTTGGGGTGACACGCACAGGATTTCATGCGATTCATCCTCGGCTCCTGCACGGCCGCTGAGGATGAAAGAATCTGTGCTGGAGGAACCGGGGGGGTGGGACGTGTGATCTCCCCCACCCACACTCACTTACTGTATCGCCGCTGCCCCTTTCTGAGCGCAGGGGCTGCTGGTAAGGCGTGCGTGCCATGCGCACACACATCATCAGCGCGGCGAGGGAGGACCCGCAGGAGAGGAGCACGGGAACAGTGCGCGCCTCTCTCCAGTCAGGCCGGCACAGAGAATCTACTCCTGGGACTGTCGGTTACGACCGCACCACACTTATCTCAGTTCACGGCAGGACTGTGGAGTCTGCTGCTTCCAGCTTCACGTCCTCATCAACATGCCGCTCCGGTCCGCCCCCGCTATGAATATTCATATTCTTCGCCCTCGCGTCACTAGGAATATTCATAGCAGGGGCGGGCTGGAGCGGCATGTTGATGAGGACGTGGAGCTGGAAGCAGCCGACTCCACAGCCCTGGTTCACGGCACCCCAAACAAGTTCAATAATACCAAGGGCAACATACGAAATCGACTGATGAACAAAGAAGTTACTAAGCAGGTATGTTAAATAATTTGTTTTTGGTTTATTAAATACAATTATATATTGCAATTATACATTTTTGTAGTTTAAACTATAAATTGCGCAAAATTATGTTTTTGTCGAAGTGACACACAACGCGAGTTATGCTCGATTTTTTGCCGATTTTTGACACACACACAAAAACAAAAATTTTGACAATTTTTTCCTGAATCCAAACTGCTTGTTAGAAAGTTGTTTGTTTCTAAGTGGAGGGCGAAGGGCTGGTTTATAATTTATTCCGTGACTTTAGAGGTGAGGCAACACAGCGAGATTGGTCTGTAGTTTCCAGTGACTTTTTCTTTCCTCCCCGCATGAAAGTGGAAAAAGGGATAATAATAATCTGTGGACTTCAATATTTCTTTAAGCTCCTCAGTCACGTCTTTGATTCGTTCCCCACACCTGTGAAACAGCTAACCTCCCTGGTTTGATTGTCTACGAATTGCTGGTTCAGTTCCCCTGAGCAATGAAGCCTCTTCCACCAACAATGTCTTTTCTTTGTTAAGGAAATCTGATTTCTTTTTCCTGCCATTGAGATGTTTGATGTTTCTCCCTCCTCCAGGTTCTTCCACGCTATCTTGCAAGGGGAGGGATTTCCAACAGGAGCCCAAATCTTCTCCGTGTTTGAGACAATTCCTACAATCACACACCGACCGATTCTTCCTGTGGTGACCCCAAGACCCCAGATGAGGAAGGGGAGGGGAAAGTTCTGCCCTTAGAGATTGAGGCTGCTGGAGTCCCGCAGAGCCAGTCTGGATGACCTCTGGAGGGGAGCGAGGCTCAGTTGGAAGGATGCTGGGAAGAAGGGAGGGGTCTTCCATTCAGGGATGCCCCACTGAACCCCCCCATCTTTCCCACAGAGCTGGTCTTCCCCTCCATGGCAAATGTCTTCCACACCAGGAATGGCTTCAGGTGGGTTTCTCAGAGGTCATCTAGACCAACCCCCTGCTTGAGTAGGGGAGACCCTACACCCGGGATGGGGAACCCATGGTACACGGAGCCATTTTCCAAGGCACATTTAGCGTTGCCCTGTCAGCTGAGTCCAGCCTTTTTAAAACCCATTTCTTGCCCTCCCCAGGCTCCAGAGGGTTTATAGCTTCTTCTTTATTCTTCTCTCTTTTCTTCTTCTGTGTCTTGCCATCTGGGGTAGAGTTCCTGGCCATCTAGCTCCCCTTCCCATATTCCACTCTTTCCATTTCCAACCACAATCCCTTCACCGTAGATGTCAACAGATTTCTTATCTTTGTGTTCGTTATTCTCTTCAGTTTTTAGGACTCTAACCTTCCACTTTTTCCATTTGATAAACATCTCCAAATCCTCCATCACATTTTGTTGTTATAAGCTCTAAGTTTTCCAGCTTCTTCTCAATTCTCTCTGATGCTTCTAGTAAATTTTGCATTTCAAACATTATCTTTTGCAATGTTGAGGCTTCTTTTGGATCTTGATGTTGTGCCATTCTTCCAACTGGTAAACACTTCCAGTCTGGCTTTCAAAGCTTTTAATTAAATCAACCACAAATTCATTAATAATCTTTCACAATAAGGCCTTGTTTTCACTTTTCTCCAGTTGCCAATAAGGTTCAGAAGAACACCTGCATAAACAAGCCGTGCTCTTCTTCTTATCACTCTCAGTAAACAAGCTGCAAGGCCTTGAAGGGCAAAGTCAAAATGATGAAAGAAAGACATGAAACTACAATGTTTCCAAGCCTCAAACCTCCAGCCTCCAGGTGGCAGTGTTACTTCTTTTCCCTCTAATGTTACAACCCTCTTTGTATTCCTTATGTATCTTTTTCATATTCCAGGTTTAAAAGAAGTAAAACCTTTGAATGAAATGAAGTAGAACAAAGGGAAAAAAACTCATGTAGAAATGGAAAAAAAAGGATTTTAATCCATAGGTTACAAAAATAAAAAAATAGAAGAAGAAAGACTAATCCGTTTGCTTTAAAAGACTTACGCAAATTCCATCAATAAAATAGCATTTAAAAAGAAAGATGACACACTGTCCAATTCAATCCAAATGTAGCTTAATTTCGCCGCTTATTTCTTCTGTTCTCAAATTTAATTTAGCTTTAAGGTTTTTTTTGGGGGGGGGGAAGTCTCTTTTAAAACAGTAAAGTTTCCTCACCAGCTGTACACACTTTCTCTTTCCGTTTCCTTCCATTCCGGAGCAGTCCCAACTTTATCAGCGTTTGGCTGTGCTTTTGTCGCTGGCTAGAAGAACTTCTCTTGGATCAATCAGGGACTTTGCAGGGTCCCTGAGATCAGCAAGACATATTCTTTCCGATCGCCGTCTCTGCGGGATGGTTTAGGTCTATACAGACCATCCAGCGGCAAAAGTATAGACTGCAATTTCGGGACCTCGAGATCGCACATTGTGTCATCGTGACATCAGCTCCGCCTCCTAGGTGCTGCAATCTTGTTGTGCATTAACACCATCTTTCTCTACTTTGGCACCTGGGAGAGGTGTGGACTTCAACTCCCAGAATTCCCCAGCCAGCGTAGCTACCCGGGGACTTTAGGTGCTGGAAGTCCCTGCATCCTCCAGGGGCCGCCAAGGTTGGGAATCCCTGCCTTACTCTGCGGCTGGCAGTTTAGATGAGAGATAGGACAGTTAAAGGACTTTTATAATCAACAAACTTTTTTTAATATCTTTGTGTTATTCTACACTTACGTTATTCTGAATTTTTGAATGTTCCTCCATGTTTCCTATAAAAAATAGCAATGGAAGGCAGCCAAGAAGGGCTGGGAGGAAGGTGGGGGTCAGGACCAACCTTGTCCTTGGCTGAAGGAGGTGGGGGGCAGGTGGGGGGGGGGGAGCCAAGCAAGGTCGGCCCCTTGTCTGGGGCGTCCAGGGTTGTGCTGAGATCCGGCCCTGGCTTGGGTCAGCCTGATTACAGCCTGTGGTGTCAACTCCCCAGAGAGATTCCCACATCTGCCGGGTGGGGGGGGAGGGGAGGGGGGGCAGCTGGAATCGGAGGCTTCAAAGTTCTTTGCACTTTCCAAAAGGGGATGTTGATGCAGCCTCTTATTTTAGCAATTATAAAGCCCATTTCCCTCTTCTTAGCCAAGGCCGGTTTCCTTCGGCATTTCGTTTATCTAGTGAATTTGCCACCCACCCAACGGTTGGAGGAGACTCTGAGCAAGAGAAAACACTTGCAAATCTTTCACAACTCTAAATGCAAAACGGACTTGAATTGCAAAAACTAAAACGAAGCAAACACACAAAGCTTGCAGGGGAGAGAGGGGTGTGTGTGTGTGTGGTGGGGGGTGTCATCGCTCTCAGGGCCCCAACCTCCCCCAGCCAAGAGCTGCTCCCTTCCTGGCCCTTCCGGGAGGGCTGTGCATGCGACAACTTGCTTTCCTGGCAACTACACAACCGAGACCACAATCCTGGAAGCCCTTGAATACATGCGCAAGTTTCAAAGTGAGACACCAACCCAGGAGCAACGCAATCCACGAATCTCGCCCCTTGTGGACGGTTCTCCGGAGTCAATGATTCCCACGGTCCAAATCTCACATCTCATCCACTAATCCTTTGCTTGGCCACTCGGCTCCTCCATCCAGGGCCTGTGTTGTGTTTGTGTGCCCCACAAAAGGACTCCTCCCACCTTGATAAATGCTGTTGGCTTTGCCTGAATGGCTTGGGGGGGGAGGGTTGTATTTGGGGGGGCAAAGGAGCCCCTCTTCCCAGGACAAAGTCTCTCTCTCAAATCCAGGGACGAATTAAGGAGAATCTTCATAGCTGAGGGGGGACCTGAGGGCTCCTTGGTGGTCCCTGAGCTTGGCTGTTTCCTTGCAAAAGTTTCACAACCCAAATAGCAGAAGTGAAATTCAGAAGGTTCTGGAGAACCGGTAGCAGAAATTTTGAGTGGTTCAGAGAATCGTAGCGGAAATTTTGAGTGTTTTGGAGATCCGGTAGTCGAAATTTTGTGTGGTTTGGAGAACTGGTAGCAGAGAATTGATTTGGACAGTTGGCAAATGCTACCTCTGGCTGACCCCAGGAGTGGGGAGGGAATGAGGATTTTGCAGCATCCTTCCCCTGCCACGCCCACCAAGCCACGCCCACTGAGCCAGTAGTTAAAAAAAATCGAATTTCACCACTGCCAAATAGGTACCATCCTCAGTGCTAGAAGGCAGTGGGGGGTTTCCTTTTAGTTGAGCACAAACGGAGAGCAACCCCTCCCCCCCGCTGACCACCACAGTGGGGCCAAGTTTGGCCCAAGCAACCTCTGCAAGAAAACCATCAAATTCAAGGGACCCCCCCGGACCCCCTCCCCAGATTCTTTTTTTAAATATTATATTTCACTTGCAAAGATAAACATTCCACCTTTCCTTATGCCGTCTGTCTTCTGGGTGCGAACATCTCTGGGCCCCACTTGCCACCTCCCTCCCCCTCCCCTTCCCCTTCGTTCCCTAAGCCTAGAATTAGAAGATAGGAAACATTTTAAACATTATAAAACTCTTTTCCTCCTTAACGTCTTCTAGTCAAGGAGGCAGGAAGGGCACAAGCACTAACGGTCAGCGCTTGGGAGAGGAGACGAGGGAGGGAAGAGGGCAGGGGAAGAGGGCACCCCTCAGGAGCCACTTGGGGGGCAGGAGAAGACATAAATGGAGCCCATCAACTTGCCATTTGTGACCTGAAGGGGCTTCCAAGTCTGGCATGCAATCGCGGTCTCTGTGGGGCCAGGGAGCCCTTCCCGTCCAGCAAGGAGAGGCCAAAGGAGAGCGGTCATCCTGTGCACAGGGAAGTGGACAATGCCTGGACAGAGGAAGTGAGCCCTTCCCCCCAAAAATGGGTCTCCATTGGACTCCAGGCTGCTGGGGACAGTCCGAGCACAAAGGGAGCAGAACCACCCCCACCCAATGGACTTTGGGCTCCTGTCGCCCAGGGGAAAGTCCCAAAGGGGGCACCCCCAGCCCCTCATCTGCCACACCCGTCTGTCCCCCCACCCCTGGAGGGATGAGGATGGCCTGGCTCCAGTCTTCCATCTTCCGGGGGGGGAGGTTATATGGGGAGAAGAGTGGGAACTCGGGGTCCCTACCTGACTCTGTTGTGACATCCCCAAAGCCCCATAGTTTCAACACAAGACTCTCCACTGTCGACCTCCCCCCATTCCTGGGAGGCCCATAAAGGGGTCGTGCATAAGCGCACCAGCCTGCCTTCCGTCCCTGCCCCACTGGGCCCATTTATTCCGACCCATTTGCTGTGTCCAGATTTATGTTTACGCTGATAGCTCTGATCTTCTACGCTTGGCAAACCAAAGGGAGCGAAGTCCTTGTGGGTGCTTCCCCTTGCAAAACCTTTGCTCGCTGGAGAAGCAGCTGAAATATGTGGTGATGAAGCAGAACAAGACAAGGCAGTTGGAAGGGACTTTGTGGGTCATCTAGACCAACTCCCCACCCAGGCGGCAGACGCAACACCCGGGATGGCAAACCGAACCTTTTCGGCACCGAGAGCCAAAACCGGAATGTGTGTGCGTATGTGTGTGTGCACCGCAGCACCAGAAACCCGAAGACCAGCTGGCCGGGATGCACACACGCACTTCAAGATTTCAGACACGCATCAGCCGGCTGGTCTTCGCATGCGCCGGAGCATTGGAAGTATGAAGAGCAGCTTGTCAGAGGGCGCATGCCTCTTTTTTGCCCATTTGGGGGCTGTTTTCAATCTGGGTCCTCATTTTACCCACCACCCGGAAGGATGGATGTCTGAGTCAACCTTGAACCGGTTAGGATCGAACTCCAGGCTGTGGGCAGAGTCTGCTTGTAGTGCTGTATTCTAGCCACCGTGGCACCAACTGTGGTGGTTGTGGCATCTTGTAGCTGCGTGATTCTGGTTTGCGACCTCTCCAGCCAGATTCCAATGAGCAAAGTCAATTGGGGAAGCCGGATTCGCTTAATGACCAGGTGATTTGCTTAATGACAGTCATAAAATGGCTATGAAACCGAGATCAGGTCACATGATGACATTTTTTAACCACCATATGGCTTATACCCATCAAACTCTCAGCCCTGGTTGTGGTCGTAAGCCGAGGACTACCTGTAGTCAGAATCAACAGCATTTCTCATGTCAGGGAAAGGCCCAGCATTGCCATCACTCAGGCGAGGCCAGAGAGAGTTTTTGTGACTTCCCTGAAGGTGAAAACCAAGTTTCTTCAGTGTCGACAGAAGACGAGAGGGAATTGGGGCACATTCGCATGTTGTCTTTCATGGAAAAGGAACACGGGGCAAAATACAAAACAGGATATCAAATCCGAAATCTTAACAGGAAGATTTCAAATGTATGTCTAAGTGGCAAACACAGGCAGTCCTCGGCTTATGACCAAGATCGAGCCCAACAGTGCTGTTGTTAAGTGAGACATATGTCCCTTTTTATGACCTTTCTACCCTCAGTTGTTAAGTAAATCACTGCAGTGGATAAGTCAGTAACTGTTCTGACCGAAGCTGCCCAGGAGCCTGAAGGAAACTCCTGGTCCCGACAAAAATCCCTTTTATTAATTGACTGTGGATTCTGCTCCTTCACCTCCAGCAAAGTCTTTCCAGGGAGGATTTACGGTCACAGACCTTATCTGGCTTGGAGAGCTGCCAGGCCGATCTCTATTGTCTCCTGCAAACTCCACTTCCCTTCCACTCCTCTTTGGTTTCCTCTGGGAGGGGCCATTCACCGTCCACCTGTGGCCTTACTCCCAAGTCCACCCCTCTTCTTTAGCTGCTCCCTTCCCCTGGCAGCTCTGCGCATGCGCACACTGGGAACAGGCTCCAGCCGTTCTTCTGCCTCACTGATGTCTGACTCTGAAGGCAGCTGATAACTGGCATGCAGCCCCCTCTCTGCCTCCCACACAGAGCCCTCGTCCGAGCCTCCCCCAGACTCCAGGACTGGCCCAGGTTCCTCCCCAACCTCCTCACTGTCCGAATCTGCTCCCAGCTCCTCTGGCCACTGGCGGCCACAACATACTTGTGATGAGCCCCTCTGGGCTGCGGGAATCTCTAAATTTCCAAAGCTTTTGTTGAGCAGATGCCCTGATGATAGAAGGAGAAGCCTCAACTTAACCTCTGCTTTGCCCTACTGGCTGCGGAAATGCAGGTCCCAAGTTGGAGTTGGCCCGTCTCAGCCGAGATGGAAACAAGGAGAGAGGTTTTCCAACACCATTTTAGAATTTTGTAGGATAGTCGCTTCTTGCAGATACCCAGCAGCTGTCTTTCAATTTATCCTCCTCCACTTTTGACCAGCATTGAAGCCAAAGTTTTGGTTGCTAAATGAGACATTTGTTAAGTGAATTCTGCCCCATTTTAGGAGCTTTCTTGCCACTGTTGTTAAGTGAAACTGGTCTGAAGCCCTCCTCAGATCAAAGCCCAGAGGCCTTAAAGCCCCCCCCCCCCAGACACACACCCTAGACTTTCCTGTCCTGGGGGAAGTGGGGCAGAGAAGCAGCCAGCACTGGCTCAGCAAGGGGGCTCTGGCAAACGGATGGGGGGGCAGGTTGCCCAGTGGCCAGAGAAGAGAGCAGGGAAGCCCCCTCGGGGTCTGGGGCGGCCCCTCTGGCCATCTATCCCGTCCCTCCGGTGCCCTCCAGCTCAGCCCGGCCAGCTCAGGGGTCTCTGATTTCTGAAATCTGATTTCTTTTTCCTGCCATTGAGATGTTTGATGTTTCTCCCTCCTCCAGGTTCTTCCATGCTATCTTGCAAGGGGAGGGATTTCCAACAGGAGCCCAAATATTCCCTGTGTTTGAGACAATTCCTACAATCACACACTGACCGATTCTTCCTGTGGTGACACCAAGACCCCAGATGAGGAAGGGGAGGGGAAAGTTCTGACCTTAGAGATTGAGGCTGCTGGAGTCTTGGAGAGCCAGTCTGGATGAGCTCTGGAGGGGGCGAGGTACAGTTGGAGAGCTGACGAGGATCATCTAGGGATGCTGGGAAGAAGCGAGAGGTCCTCCACTCAGGGCTGCCCCATTGAACACCCACCCACCCCTCTTTCCCACAGGGCTGATCTTCCCCTCCGTGGCAAATGTCTTTTACACCAGGAATGGCTTCAGGTGGATTTCTCAGAGGTCATCTAGATCAACCCCCTGCTGGAGTAGGGGAGACAAATCACCATCTGTACCATCAAGCAGGAGACCCCATACCATTAGACTCTCAGCCCCAAAGAGGGAGGGAGGCTTTGGGTGCCAAAATGGGGGAGGAGCCTCCGGTTGTGAAGGAGAGAAATTGGCTGAAATGGCTGGGTGAGTGTAGGGGGAAATTGCCACCAATGGCTCCCCAAAAGTGCTTGGAGACGACTGTGTCTGCTGGCATTCTGCTCCTCAAGAGGGGCCTTGAGGGGAAGGGGGCCTCCAAGCAGGAGGGAGTCCAGTCCCTTCCCCTCCCTGGATATGCCCACCCAAACCAGTTCTGGCTTCTGACCCGAAGCAGCCAGGATGGTCGACCCAGAGGCAGCGGAGGGAGGAGCCTCCTGTGGGGGCAGGAAAGAGGAAGAAGAGGAAGGAAGGAAGAATTCTAGGTTTTTCTTACATCAGAAGTTTATTTCTTTATAGCAAAGCGAAGGGAAGGGAAGTGATTAATAGTAAGAATAATGTAGATGAAGCTGCTGTGGGTTCAAAGCTAGGAGAGATGAGGGGGCTGGAGGGACAGGTTCACCCAGCATTCCTGGGGGCAATCTAGATTGTCTGCAAGCCTCCCTCCCAAGAAAGGGAGGCCCTCAAAGGAAGCCTGGGGGGAGTCTCAGCAGCAAAAGGTCCAGGTTGAAATTCTTCTCCTCTCCCCAACCTGCCACTTCAGCCTCCATTTCTCAGAGGTTGCAAACAGAACAAAGAATCATCATGTCAGCACTCCTTCATTGAGTAATTAAGAAAGAAAACCACAAGACTCCATTGATAGAAATCAAGTGTACTTTTACTAATTATAAATGATCAGAAGCGTAGCAAAGCGAAGACTGATTATTTAGGCGCGAAAGCGAGCGATATATAGAATAACCCATTCCCCACCCCTTGGCATCCCAGTTACAGTCCAATCATAATTCTCCCAATTGTCAGGTGTGAGATAACTTCGAAAGGCATCACCAAGATGGAATGTCGGTGCCGTTGGCCTTGGCGGGAAACCTCCTCCGCATGCGCAGTCCGACAGGCAGCAGAACTCCAGAATCTTCCTCCAGCACAATTAGTAACCCCTCCCAAATACCATGCCCCTCCTCCCCGTTTCAATGGCAGCCGAAGCAGCAGCAAAGCAGAGGCTGACATATCAGCTACTAAAGAAATCATTTCCTTTTGCATCAGAGAACAGGATTAATTCATGAGTGCTGTAGAAAAAGAGATGGGGAAGAAAATTAGAATATAAAGAGAAACGTTTAGTGTAAAAATCATATTTATCTTCCCTTTTAGTCCCCCAACCCCAAAGGCAGACCCCACACTGCAGGGGGGTGGTTGATGGGCAGGGACAGATAGAAGGAGAATGTGCCCATTGCAGGAACGAAAAGGCTGGGATGGATGAGGGATTCCTCCCCATTTCATCTCCAGGGGATTTTGGAATTCTCCCTGACTTAATTAGAAGGTTAATTAAGAGAACACCCCCCTCCCCCCTCCCTGCAGACCTTCCATATGAAGAAAGAAGATGGGGCTACAAAGGGGGTGGCAGGAAAAGGTGGAGCGATGGGTCACTTGGCCAGAAATTGTGTGAATTCTCACAAGGAGAAGGGGGGTCAGGAAGAGGAGCCTGTTCCAGCTCCAACTAATGAACCCAGATGAGTCTGAATGGGGGCCAAGAAGGATCATCTCGGATGGGGGAGGGCAGTCCAGTTCAGGGCGAAGTTTAGGAGGGAGTTCATTAAGTTGATAGGGTTATCTCAAGGGCTCAGCTCCACCTTCCATCCAACCACCAATGGAGCTGCGGGACGAGCTAATGCAGTGATAGAACAATACCTGAGATCCTACGTTAATTACCAGCAATTTAGGTGGGAACATCTCTTGCCATTTGCTGAAGTGGCCTTCAACACCACAGTGCATAGTAGCATTGGACTCACCCCTTTTAAAATAGCCACAGGGGTGGAATTTGTCCCCCTGCCTGAATACCCTCAGGAACCCCCTTCCACAGTGAGCCTAACTGAATGGGTGGGTTGCTTACAAAATGCATGTGGGAATGTAAACCTTGGGGTCCTTCCTCCTTGAGGGAGGAATGGGAAGGAATGGCCCCCTTCTTCCCTTCCCTTTTGCAATTCCCCAAAACATGGAAAGATTCTGGGCAAGATTTTAGCTTTCTTTTTTGATTGCAATACTTTTTCAGATCTCTGTAAGTAAAAGCTGCCCCAAATTTCAAAACTTTGCTGTATCCACAGGACTTCAGATGAGGGAGGAGGAGGAGAAACTCACCTGCAGGAGGTTGGATGGGAATTGCTGGAAGGAGAAAAAGACACAATCAGGACCCTTCATGGTTCTGGAGGACTCAGGGGGTCCCCCTCCCCTTCGATAGCCCATAATAGGTTGCATGATCTTCCCTTAATAGCCCCTCAAACAAGAGAAGCTGACAAAAATATTTCTCAAGGAGACCCTCTTGGCCACCTGCTGAGCTTGATGAGAGGCCTCCCCTAGATGGTCCCCTCCGCACAACCTCTCATCCAGCCCCCCAGACTCACCTTTCTTGGCCCTCAGGTAAGAGAAGAGCCCCACCGAAAAGAAGGCCACTCCTATCACAGCTCCCATTATCCCCGTCCAGAGTTTGCTCTTGGCAGAGCTGGAGGTACGGGGCTCTGGGGAAGGAGAAGGAGCCTCACCTGAGCAGGAGGATCAGGCCCACCTTTCCCCAGGAGGAGGGTCCATTCTGACTCTCCCCAGGCAGGGAGGGTCTCTCCCCCTTCTCAGGATAGGATAGGGTCACCAGAGCAGGACGGGAGGGGCTTACCCCATTGGACAGTGATGGGGGCCTCCAGGCTGGCGTGCTCCACCTTGCAAGTGTAGACATCCCCCCGCTGGGGCTGGGTCTCCAGCATCACCATGAGCTGGTAGGTCCAGTCTCCATTTTGGAGCTCCTCCCCATAGGCCACGCCCTCCTTCTCCGGTTGTCCGTTCTTCAGCCACTGGATCTCGATCTCCACGGGGTAAAAGCCCGTCGCAATGCAGAGGAGGATGATGTTGGGGGAATCGGGTTCCATCTTGGTGGGGGAGATGGTGACGGTGGGCTTGGCTGGAGGGAAGAAGGGGAAGGGGGCACATGAGAGACACAGGAGGGCCCGGAAGAGAAGACCAAATTGGTTAGTTCAAGAGTCCTTTTCTCTCTTAAACATATTCTGTATTTTGAGTTTCTGTGGAGATTCTCAGTCAATCCCGGTCATGGTTGTCCCAAAGGAGCTTTTTTCCCCCCCAAAAGACATTTCGCTTCTCATCCGAGAAGTTTCTTCAGTTCCGAGGGCCCAAATCGAAGCTTCTTGGACGAGAAGCAAAATGTCTTGAAGGAAAAACAAAGTCCAGTTGCCTTTTGAGAAAAGACCTCTGTGACGGTGTTTGGAGTCATCTTCCAAAGGAAATTGCAGGAAGAGATGAAAAGGGATCCTGAAAAATGGGGAAACCTAAATCCTTCCTGGTTGGGATCAGGTGATCTCATCAAAAGGGAGGAATCGTCAAAATAGGCAAATCCCATAGCAGAATATCAGAATAACAGAGTCAGAAGGGGCCCTGGAGGTCTTCTAGTCCAACCCTCTGCTCAGGCAGGAAACCCTGTAATATTTCAGCCAAGAGGCTGTCCAATGTCTCCTTAAAAACCTCCCGAAATTCCACCTATCAGCTGTTCCAGGCTGCAGGGATCATCACTGCCTATCATTTCCTCCGCCCACCCAATAGAAGTCCCATTTTTTAAATTTTTAAACACCCCCACCCTCCTCCGAGACACCACTTTCTCCTTCTGTCCATCCAGGAATTTAATTCAATCCACATTTGGAGACCTCTCAGTTTAAAACAGCAGGAAAACACAATACATTATGTCTGCCTCACACAGTGATATTCAAGCTTTATTTTCAATGTCAACTTTAATGCCGAATGCAGTGAAAAATGTGACCCAGAGTTACATTTGTCTTTCTGATGAAGCCCCCATAGAATCGATGCTAATTTTGGGAGGTTTGGGGTTCAAGTATTGCAATTGGTGAGATGCTCCTTTGTTGGGGTTCACTGAACAACAAGCATAAGACTCAGATGGGATTTTTCCCAGAGAAATCGAGGCTCAGTTAATTTTGGGGAGAGTTCAGGAAAGGCTGAGAGCCTCTCTTGGTGGCCAGAGAAAAGCTTTGGCCCCTCGGGGGAAGGAGACCCCCGGATCTCTCCGGAGAGGAAATTCAGCTCAGAAGCCAAAGAAAAAGGAAGAGAAAATTCCCCCAAAGGGACTCAAGAAACATCCAGTGATTTCAGGTCTCCTGAACTGCAGCCGGAACAACAATTTGCTCTAAATTCACGGAATATTTGTTTATTTATTTATCTATTTATCTATCTATCTATCTATCTATCTATCTATCTATCTATCTATCTATCTATCTATCTATTTATTTATTTATTTATTTATTTCGACAGATTTTCTTATTATTTATTCCCTTCTACAAGACCTTACAATCATTACATCAACATTGTTATGTCATCATACCTGTACATGTATATAATATTTTGCTTCTATATTTACACACTTTATACACAGTTCTATATATATTTATATATATTGTTTTTTGGCTTAATTAATTTTGCTCCTATTTTGCAGCCATTTGTACCAATTGTTCCAAATTTCATAATATTCCGACTCTTCTTTATCTTTTAATTTCACTGTTAATTTGTCCATCACTGCACAATCCAAAGTTTTTTTTATCACTAATTCGTCCAAGGGGGAATTATTTTGTTTCCAGCATTGGGCAAATCCTATTCTAGCTGTAGTTAGCAGATGTGTTAATATGTACTTCATTTTCTTTGTATATTTCCCTTTGATTATTCCCAGTAGGAAGATTTCGGGTTTGTATTTTATCTGTTCTCCTGTAATTTCTTGCACCCATTTCCAAATTTTGGTCCAATATTTTTGTGTTTCCGGGCAGGTCCCCCATATGTGATAATAGGCCCCTTGTACTTTTTTACACTTCCAGCAGGTCGGCTGCATGTTTGGGTACATTTTAGCCAATCTTGTTGGTGATAAATGCCAACGATAAAACATTTTGTATATATTTTCTTTAAGTGCTGCTGATCGTGTCAGTTTATAATTTGTGTTCCAAATTCTTTCCCAATCCACTAGATCTATGTTGTAACCAAAGTTTCTGGCCCACGCTATCATGCAACCTTTAACTTTTTCTTCTTCTAATGTTACTTCTAATAAATAACTGTAAATTTTCGTTATGAATTTATTTTCCGGGCCAATTAAAATTTTATCTATTTGTTGTAATTCTGTGTATATTCCATATTCTTTTACGTCTTTTTTTGTATCTCGATTGTAGCTGGAGATATGGCCACCAATCTATATTTATATTCTGCTCCTTTAATTCTGGATTTGTTTTCAAATTCCCTTGGCTGCCTAAAATTTCACTACATCTAACCATTTTCGATAGATCTCGTGTATTGGGATGTGTCATGGCTTCCAGAGTGGAAAGTATTTTCATGTAATGTTTTTTCTCTAATTTTATTCCAGACCTGTATCAGTGCATCTCTAATATAGTGTCTGTGGAAGTATTTTGTTTCTTTTACTCTCTTCCCATAGGAAAAAATGCCATCCCGTTTGCAAATCGTGGCCCTCTAATGTTAGTATTCTTTTATTTTTTAAATTTATCCAGTCCCTGATCCATGTTAGTGCTGCTATTTTGTAATAAAGCTCCCAGTCCGGGAGTCCCATACCACCTCTGCTTCTGTCATCCTGTAGAGCTTTCAACTTTATCCTGTCTTTCTTCCCTTGCCATATAAATTTTAATAGAATCTTATTCAATTCAGTAAAAAAAAATCCTAATTTTATGGGGATTGTTTGAAATAGGTATAATAGTCTGGGTAGTACATTCATTTTTATCGCTGCTATTTTCCCTAATAATGTTAGTTGTAGTTTCCCCTATAGTTCTAGATCTTTTTTTATTTGTTGCACTAATTTTGTATAATTTATAGTTGAGCACTTTGCAGTTAGCCATATTCCAAGATATTTAACTTTCTTTGTCACTTGCAGTCCTATCTTTCTTTCTAATTCTTTATTTTGTTCTTCCTTCAAATTTTTAGTTATCATTTTAGTCTTTTCTCTATTAATCTTTAACCCTGCTACATCTCCATGTTTTCCTAGTTTTTGCATTAAGCTGTTTCCTGTTTCTAGTGGGTCTTCTATAATGAATACCAAATCGTCTGCAAAGGCCTGGATTTTATATTCCTCTTTTTAAATTTTAGTTCCTCTTATCTCCGAATTTTGTCTAATTCTTAGCCATTTAATAGTTTTTTCAATCTCTCTGCTATTATTGTTGTGAATATTTTATAGCCAGCATTCAACAACAAGATTGGCCTATAGTTTTGAATCTGTTTTTTATCTGCACCTTCTTTAAATATTAATGTAATATGTGCTTCCTTCCATGAGTCTGGTATTTTTGCTTTCATCAGTGCCTCATTATACATCTCCAGCATCAAAGGTTCTATCGATTCCTTCAATTCATCTGTTATTTTGTACCATTCTGCTGGGAATCCATCTGGGCCTGGCGTTTTATTATTTTTCTGTTTCTGAATCGCCTGTTTCAATTCTAGTTTTGTTATTTATTTATTTTGACAACATTTCTTTCATATCTTCTGCTATTGTTGGGGTTTCTTCTCCATTTAAATATTCTTTTATTTGTTTTCCATCTACTTATTCCCCTTTATACAGATTCTCAAAGTACTTGTATGCAATCTTTTTCTTCCCTTCCATTGTATGTTGTAGTTCACCAGTTTCCTCTTGAAGTTGATATATTAATCTTTTTTCTCTTTCTTTCCTCAATCTATATGACAGCCACCTCCCCGGTTTATTTGCTTGCTCAAAGAAGTTTTGTTTTGTTAGTTTTAGGCCCTTTACCATTTCTTCCTGGTCTAATATATTTAATTTATGTTTTGCTAACATCCAATCCTTTCTAATTTTGTCACTTTGTGGCTTATTTTGTAATTTTATTTCTAAATTTTTGATTTCCTCCTCTAATATCTTCTGTTGTGCCCATTTTTCTTTATTTCTTTTTGCTGAATACGCTATAATAATTCCACGGGAATAAGCTTTCATGGTGTCCCATAACTTTTGTACAGATGTCTGTTCATTTGTATTTTCCTTAAGGAATAACTCCAATTTGTTTCTACATTTTTGAATAAATTCTTTTTCTTTTAATATTTGCAGATTTAACATCCATCTTCGCCTAGTCTTTTTTCCCCTTTTCCAGATTATTTTAATGGGGTTGTGATCTGCCCAAGTATTTGGTAATATTTCAATTGTATGTATTTCTGCCCCAATTTCTCCATTCATCCATGCCATGTTAATCCGTGACCAAGATTGGTGTGGGTTGGAATAAAAAGTAAATTGTTTTCTTTTTTCTGGTTCCATTTTTTTCCAAATATCTATCAAGTTTAATTCCTCCATCATCTCAAAACAGGTTGTTGGTAATACTTTTTTTTATTTTTAGTTTTTTTGTCACTTATGTAATCTTTTTTACTGTCTACTATGGCATTATAATCTCCTATTATGCAGATATTCCTCACTCCAATTTCTCTAATTTTTTAATGTATTTTTTATAAAAGTCCTTCTGATTTTCGTTTGGGGCGTATATTGGTACCAGTAGTATTGATTTTTGATTCATCCATATCTCTATCATTAATATTCTTCCCTTTGGGTCTGCATAAATTAAATTTGTCTTTATCCCATCCTTAACATATATCGCTATCCCTTCTCTCTTTAATTCTGCTGATGCTGCATATAATTTCCCTAATTTAGGACATTCCAGGTATTTTATATCTTGTTTTTTAATGTGTGTTTCCTGTAAGCCTATTATATCTGCCTTTTGTTTTGTTAATTTTGCCCAGATATGCTTCTTTTTGTTGGCGAATTTAAACCCTTAATATTTACTGACCATAGTTGAATTTCTTCTTCCATCCTCCTAATTCTCTACCTGTCTTTGTTGAGAGCCTCTCTTGGTGGCCAGAGAAAAGCTTTGGCCCCTCGGGGGAAGGAGACGCCTGGATCTCTCCGGAGAGAAAAGTCAGCTCAGAAGCCAAAGAAAAAGGAAGAGAAAATTCCCCCAAAGAGACTCAAGAAACATCCAATGATTTCAGGTCTCCTGAACTGCATCCGGAACAACAATTTGCTCTAAATGCACGGAATATTTATTAAAAGAAACGGAATAAAGGCACTTTCAGGAGTAATAAAAAATCATTAGATAAATTAGCAGAAGGGAGGAAATTTCCATGGTAAATATTGCTGGAATGAGAATTATTTCAAATGTGCCAGAGGACAAGAATGTTGAATTGATAGTAAGAAATAATTAAATGTTGAATATTATCAATCAGGGGATTATTATCTCCAGGAAAACATTCTCTTTGGTGGTAAAAACTATTTCAAACAATCTCTCAAATTTGGGAGAATATTCTTCATTCATTTCCTAATTCTGATATCCTCTTACATGGATGTGATCCTCCTCCTACCTTTGCTGGGAAGAATTGAGGAGTGAGAATGAGACGGAATCTGTGGAGAGCAAAATCTCTTTCGGTTCCCCTGAAATATGGAATAATTGAGGGAAGGAGGAAAAGCCCAGGATCTCCCCGTCAAAGGCCTTTCTCTCTTAGGATGGGGCTGGTTTTCTCCCTCTGATGGGGGAGAAACCTCTGATTTCACTCTGTGGTCAGACATGATTTCTGGAGAAGCTCCTGGGCTCCCAATGGGAAGCTCAGACTCAGGATATTCTTCCCTTTTCCCACTTCCCATCAAAGGAGGAAAATCCCCCTGGAAAGGCCGGACGGCAACAAGGGCAGCCGGAATCCTTCATTTCCACCATGTTTGGCCTCTGAAACCCCATCAGTCGATAGAAATAAGGACAATTATTATTATTATTATTAGGCGGAGAATGTAAATTAGGAAAACAAATCTGGGCAGTTTGCAAAGAATGTGGAAGAGACGCTCAAACAATCCAGGGACCCCAAATTCAGTCTTAAGGTTTGTGGGGGGTTTTGGACTCTCCCCTCCCCCAAATCAGGAGCCTCCCCAGGAAGGAAGAGGGAAGCGATGGGGCTGCAGGGGAAGCTGAGTCTGTGGGCAAAAAGGGGGCTTCAAGGGGGGCTTTTCTCCCGGACCCCCCGAAATCAGCTGAATGAAATTTCTCAGCCTCTGAATCAGCTTCTGCTCAAGGCAGAGGAAACGCCAGACCAGGATTCCGGTTTGATTCACGATTACAAATTCTATCTGGATGGATTGATTTATATTTCATTGTTTAGTTTATTATATATATTTCATTTAGCCACTTTATTGATTTATTAAGTTTATTATTTGTTTATTACATTATGTATTTATTTTATTATATATGTATTTATTTCATTATTTGTTTAGGATTCCTGTTTGATTCCGGTTTGATTCCTGATTATAAATTCTATCTGGATGGATGGATGGATTTATATTTCATTGTTTAGTTTAATATTTATTTCATTTAGCCAGTTTATTAATTTATTAAGTTTATTATTTGTTTATTACATTATGTATTTATTTTATTATATATGTATTTATTTCATTATTTGTTTAGGATTCCGGTTTGATTCATGATTATAAATTCTATCTGGATGGATGGATTTATATTTCATTGTTTAGTTTATTATTTATTTCATTTAACCAGTTTATTAATTTATTTATTTATTATTATTTGTTTATTACATTATGTATTAATTTTATTATGTATGTATTTATTTTATTATTTGTTTAGGATTCCGGTTTGATTCCGGTTTGATTCATGATTACAAATTCTATCTGGATGGATGGATTTATATTTCATTGTTTAGTTTATTATTTATTTCATTTTGCCAGTTTATTAATTTATTTAGTTTATTATTTGTATATTATATTATTTATGAATATATTTTATTATGTATTTATTTTATTATTTATGTATTTTTATTATTTATCTATTTTTATTATTTACGTATTTTTTATTATTTGTGTATATATTTTATTTGTTTATTTTATTAATTTTTAATTTTTAAATTTTTCTTTATTTAATTTTAATTTGGTGATTTAATTTCATGTACTTATTTACTTTACTTACTTACCTACTTATTTCCTGAGCTCTAAAAGTTGGCGGACGAAGAGGTTTGATCTCTTGGGGGGATCCCAGATTCCGGGCAGGGGAAGATTTGGGAGGAAAAGGGGGGTCCCCGCATCCCCTCCCCCAAACTCTGCCCCCAACTCCCTCCCTCCAAACTCCCCCCTCCCCTCGGACTCACCTCTCCGGCCAACCACAGAATTCCTCTGGAAACCCTACTTATTTCCTGAGCTCTAAAAGTTGGTGGATGAAGAGGTTGGATCTCTTGGGGGGGGGGATCCAGGGGATCCAAGATTCCGGGCAGGGGAAGATGATGTCAGCTTCTGCTTTGCTGTTGCTTCAGCTGCCATGAAACGGGGGGGGGGGAGGGCATGGTATTTGGGAGGGGTTATTTAATGTGCTGGAGGAATGTTCTGGAGTTCACTGGCTGATCAGACCATGCATGCGTAGGAGTTTCCCGCTTGGAATAACGGCACCGACATTCCATCTTCGTGATGCCTTTTGAAGTTATCTCACACCTGACACTTGAAGGACTTATGATTGGACTGACACTATGATGCCAAGGGGTGGGGAATGGGCTATTCTATATATCAACTGCTTTCGCGCCTAATTAATCAGACTTCGCTATGCATTGCCTTTAACCATTTTTAATTAGTAAAAGTACATTTGATTCCTACGCATGGAGTCTCATGGTCTTTCTTTCCTAATTAATCAATGGAGAGGAGCTGACAGATTTGGGAGGAAAAGGGGGAGCTGTGGGAATGAGGGTCAGAGGGAGAATTGGAGGGAGGAGGAGAGGAACTAAAGAAGGAAACTTCACCAGGGAGAGTCTCCGCCAAAGGAAGGGGAGGAAAAGGGGGTCCCTGCATCCCCTCCCCCAAACTCCCCCCTCCCCCCAAACTCCCCCTCCTCGCTTCCCCAAACTCCCCCCTCCCCTCGGACTCACCTCTCCGGCCAATCAGGCGCTCCTCCTTGGACGTCTTGTAGCTGTACACCCCGTAGTTGTACCGGCAGACGGAATCCACTTCGGCCTTCGCGATCTCCAGGCCCTGCTTATCGCTGTTCCACTTGTCCGCATCCGCCTTCCCAAACTCCGTGACGGCCACGTACTTCCCGAGGTCGCTGTCGAAGCGGGCGAACTCCTGCCGGTCGTAGAACCATCTGACCAGGAGCCTCACCCGCTGCGTCCCGTTGAGGAAGCAGCACTCGCCCTTCACCTGGTGCAGGAAATGGGCTGGGAGGAGGAGGAGGAGGGCTGTCAGGAGGGACTCCAGGGCCCATCGTTCCCAGCCTCTAGCAAAGGGGGGGGATCCACTCGGGAAGGGAGGATGGGGGGGCACCTTCCGGAAAAGACAGGCGTAGGACGCCCCCTGGAGGAGGGAAGGGGACTCTCTCAGTCCCAGAGGGGAGCAGATTCACTGGGCGGGAGGGGGTCTGGGTGGGGGGCAGGAAAGGAGGAGGGGAGGGGAAGGTGGGAGGAGCCTCCTGGTGGACCCCCCTCCATCCTCCCAGGGGGGGGGGAAAGGCAGGCAGAAGCTCAGCTGGTCGAGCAGGGAACGTTGGATCTAAAGGGGGAGGAATGATGGGGGGAGGGCTGGAGGGAAGCTAATATCCATATCTCCCACCCTCTCTTCCTTTGGGGGGAGGGGGAACATGGGGAGGGGTTACAATGAGCACATCTAGACTGAGACTCCTGGGGTCTCCCAGCCCTACAACCCCCACCTTCCCTGGGTCGCCCCAACTTTCCCTCTTTCCCTCTAATCTTCAGCCTGACGCCCTCCCTTGGGTGGATCCTCTGGGATCACTCCTGTTTCCTATCCCCCCTCCCCCAAAAGACCCCTTGCACCCTCCCCCAAGAGACTCTCAAAGGGGGGGGGGTCTCCAGCCCCCTTCACAAAGGGGAGTTTTTGAGAGCCAATTGGGAGGAGCGACTCAGAGCCTCCAAATCCCCTTCTCTCACTTCCCCCTCCCCCTCCAGGTCCCTATGGAGCCATGGGAGATTATGAGGGTTGGGGGGTCCTTGGTCTCCTCCCCAAATTCAGGAGCTCCCCCAGAAGGGATGGAAGCTCCCCTCTTACCTGACCTCCAAAGCCTCTTTTTCCTTCTGGGGATTCAGGGCTGAAAATGCCTCACTTTCCCTCTTTCGCTTTCGCTTTCGCTTCCCTTCCTCTTTCCAGGCAGCCCACTCCCACCCAGACACTTGGGGGGGGGGACTACCGAGAGAGGGGCCTGGCTGCGACCCCCACCTCGGCTACCATCGGGGAAAGGGGTGGGGTCCCCCTCCGTTCTCCTGTGAGGGGGGAATTGGGGAGGAGACCACGCAGAGATCGAGGCTGTTGGAGGCTCTGGAGACCCAGCAGTTTCCTTCCCCCTCCGGGGGTCTTTCCCAACCTCCTCCACACCCCAACCCCCTCCTCCCCCGCCCAGCCCCCTCCTTACCGGGGGTCTCCTTCCCGCCTTCGCTTCCGGGGATCCGGGCCAGCGCCCCCACCAGCAGCATCAGGGGGAGCCCAGCAAAAGCCATGGATGCCTCCCCACAAGCGCCCCCAAAGACAGAGGAGAAAGACGCCGATGCTTCCATCCCCAGAGGCGGAATCGGAGGGTCTGGATTGGGGGGAGGAGGAGTTTTCTTCGGACTTCGGCCTTGGGAGTGTCCAGAAGGAGCAGAAGGACCAATGGGAATCCTCCCTTCTGCAGCGTCATCGGTCTCCGGGCAGAGCCTCCCTCGACTTCACCCGATAGAAGACTTAGTTCGGCGCAGAGAAGAAACTCGAGTTGGTTATTCAGCCCAAGACCCCTTTTCCCTCCCCAGAATATTCTAAGACCACCTCAAAGGGAGGGTCTCCCTCCCCCTTCACAAAAGGGAGAGTTTGGGGGAGTTAATTTCCGAGGCCCTTCTCTCAAAACCTCCCCTCCCCCCCCCGCCCTCCAGGTCCTGATTGAGGAATCGGGGATTATGGGGTGGGGGTCCTTGGTCCCCTCCCCAAATTAAGGGTCTCCCCAAAAGGGCTCCAAGCTCCCCTCTTGCTTGACTTTCAAAGCCTCAAGTTTGAGATTCAGAGGAAAAAGTGAATTTTCTGAAGCTGCCAAAATTCTTTTTCTTATACGTAGTTTTGGTGGCATTTGTGGATTCAGGTCTGCAAATGCCTCAGTTTCCCTCTTTCGCTTTCCGTCTCCTTCCTCTTTTAACGGAAGAAGCTTTGGGGGCTCCAAAGGGATTTGGGCCTTGAATCTCCCACTTCTCTTGCCCTCCAACCCCTTTCCCAAAGTCTCTCTTGGGGGGTCCCAGCTCCATTCTCCACCCCCCACTCTGCTCCCCAGCATCAGTGGGTCCCACCCAGCCCCCTCCTTAGAATAGAATAGAATGAAAGAGCTGGAAGGGAACTTGGAAGTCTTCTAGTCCACCCCCCTGCCTAGGTAGGAAACCCTACACCACTTCAGACAAATGAATATCCAACATCTTCTTAAAGACTTCCAGTGTTGGAGAATTCACAACTTCTGGAGGCAAGTAGTTCCACCTATTAATTGTTCTAAATTAATCAGGAAATTTCTCCTTAGTTCTAAGTTGCTTCTCTCCTTGATTAGTTTCCACCCATTGCTTCTTGTCCTGTCCTCAGGTGCTTTGGAGAACAGCTTGACTCCCTCTTCTTTGGGGCAGCCCCTGAGATGTTGGAAGACTGCCAGCATGTCTCCCCTGGTCCTTCTCTTCACTAGACAAGCCATGCCCAGTTCCTGCAACCCTTCTTCCTCTGTTTTAGCCTCCAGTCCTCCCTCATCCTCTTTGCTGCTCTTCTCTGCTCTCTTTCCAGAGTCTCCGCATCTTTTCTACATCGTGGCGACCAGAACTGGATGCAGGATTCCCAGTGTGGCCCTACTAAGGCTTTGTAAAATGGTATCAATGCTCCACGTGATCTTGATTTCATTTCTCTGTTGAGGCAGCCTAGGATTGCATTGGCTTTTTTGGCTGCTGCAACACATGGCTGGCTCCTATTTAAGGGATTGTCCAGTAGGATCCCAAGAGACTCTCACAGTTCCTGGCACTGAGCCAAGCCTCACCTAGTCTTTACCTGCACAGTTGGTGTCTTTTCTTAACCTAAGTGTAGGACTTTGCTTTTCTCTACCTTGAATTTCATTTTGTTACATGGGGCCCTGAGTTCAAGTCTCTCAAGATCAAGGTGGGAAAGATTTAAAGGCTACTGTATTTAGAGGTGGGGGCAAGGACCAAGTGAGGTGAGACCCCCCCTTCATTGCCCCCCTTTAGGGTTTCTGCTCCACTCTAACCCTGTCCCCTCTCTCTGGACAAGGGGAATTGGGTTCCCACGAGGTCTTCCAAACAGCAGGAAGGGGGGAGGGGCAGAGTTCCAGGGAGATGAGGCCAGGCTAAAAGAGGAATGGGAAGTGGATCTTTTGAGGGAGATGAGTTCGAGGAGGGCCTGAAGCTTCACCCTCCTTGTCTTGGAGGGGTTTCAGCCTCTACAGTAGCCCAGGTGCTTCCTGGTGGCCTCCCATCCTCAGGCTAACCAGGCTGATCTCTCTCACCTAGGTGAGGTCATCGGAGGCTGGGCAGCTGCCAGATGTTGAGGGCTGATGATAAAATATCAGCTAATGTTGGTGATACCTGATCAGGCCAGGCTCAGAGCCCCCAACCCTCTCCCAGCTGCAGCAGGCAGACATCCCACAGGGCTCCTATCCTCAGATGGCCTGAATCCTTTCCAGGGATGGGGGGGGGGGGCTGGAGGGGTCAAACTCCACCCTGCCCCCCACCAGCCTCAGCAGGCCAGAACTGGTCCCCCCCCCCTGCAGCTGAAGGAGGCGGTGGAGTTTGAATGGGTCCCACAATTCTGTGTTTGGACACACAAAATTGGCCCCAGATCCAGGCAGACTCTGGTGGAAGGCCCATCGCTCTCCTGATGAAAGCAGAACTTCTAGGTTTTCCTGCTTCCCCCTCCCCCAACACACACACACACACACACAGCAGCACTTCTTCCTCCAACCCCCAACAACTGCAGAGACGCTCCGGTTTCGCTTCTCCAGCCTGAAGCGTTGGGCTCCTCCGAAGCGGAACTGAGGAATTGGCCAGGATCCATCAGGCAACAAGCCTCCATTCTTCATCAGGGCAGCTCAGGGACTGTCCTCCTCTGCCCCATGGCTGAGCCTCCAGGTGGGGCAGCCCCTTTCTTCCTCTGGCCCATTGGAAGTGGCTGAAGGGGCCCTTCCTGACCTCCTGATTAGATGGAGTCCCTTCTCCCTCAGTCAAAGCACATTGAAGACAACAATCCTTGACTTATAACGGTTCATCCAGACAAAGTTATAATGGCACTAAAAAAAAGTGACTCTTTGTCTAATATTCCTTCTTTCTAAAGTTTTTTCATTGCTTTGAATGTGTTTTTAAATACTTTCAAGTATATTCCTGTTTTTAGCTTTGCTGTATGTGACCCAGAATCACTTGTGGTTAGATGGATGGCTATTTAGATTTGATAGATAGATAGATAGATAGATAGATAGATAGATAGATAGATAGATAGATAGATAGATAGATAGATAGATAGATAGATATAGATAGGCAGATAATGGATGGATAGTATAAATAGACACCATGTTTCCGGGAAAATAAAACAGGGTCTTATATTCTTTCGACCCAAAAATAAGCACTTGGCCTTGGGGGGGGGGTGTATTATTTTTGGGGTGCAGGAGGCGGCGAACGTGGTCACCTGATGGCTGCTGCTGTGTTGCAATATCTTCAGGTAGAGCTTATTTTGGGGGAAACAGGGTAGATGGACGGATGGATGGACGGATGGACGGATGATGGATGGGTGGATCAAAGGATAATCGTAACCCGTAGAATGGAAGCGTATTTGTTCACATCAGAATGTTGTCCATTTCTTGCAGCCTCTTTAAATATGTTTCCAGTGACTTTTTCATTCCTCCCCGCAGGAAAGTGGAAAAAGGGATAATAATAATCTGTGGACTTCAATATTTCTTTAAGCTCCTCAGTCACGTCTTTGATTCGTTCCCCACACCTGGGAAACAGCTAAACTCCCTAGTTTGATTGTCTATGAATTGCTGGTTCAGTTCCCCTGAGCAATGAAGCCTCTTCCACCAACAATGTCTTTTCTTTGTTAAGGAAATCTGATTTCTTTTTCCTGCCATTGAGATGTTTGATGTTTCTCCCTCCTCCAGGTTCTTCCACGCTATCTTGCAAGGGGAGGGATTTCCAACAGGAGCCCAAATCTTCTCCCTGTTTGAGACAATTCCTACAATCCCACACCGACCGATTCTTCCTGTGGTGACCCCAAGACCCCAGATGAGGAAGGGGAGGGGAAAGTTCTGACCTTAAGTGATTGAGGCTGCTGGAGTCCTGCAGAGCCAGTCTGGATGACCTCTGGAGGGGGCGAGGCCCAGTTGGAAGGATGCTGGGAACAAGGGAGGGGTCTTCCATTCAGGGATGCCCCACTGAAACCCCCCCATCTTTCCCACAGAGCTGGTCTTCCCCTCCATGGCAAATGTCTTCCACACCAGGAATGGCTTCAGGTGGGTTTCTCAGAGGTCATCTAGACCAACCCCCTGCTTGAGTAAGGGGAGACCCTACACCCGGGATGGGGAACCCATGGCACGCGGAGCCATTTGCCAGGGCACGTGAGGCGTTGCCCTGTCAGCTGAGTCCAGCCTTTCTTAAAGCCATTTTTCATCTGGGAGAATCCCAAGGAATGAAATGAAAGGGGGGGTCATGTTGTCTCCCTCCAAGGGAAGCCCATACCCCCCACCCCCAGACTCACCTCTCCTGCCAAACACACGCTCCCTCTCTTTTTTCTGTTCTCTTACATAGCATTTTAAGTATACATTCCCATAATTGTTATTCTTCTTTACATTTATCATTTTTATCATTTATTGTTTCGTTTAACAGATTATTGTTGTGGCCCAGCAGCCCCTGTTGGCGCTCAAACAGACTCCGATAACGAGGGACCCTATGAGTCGGCTCTCGAAGATGTGGAGGACCCTGGACAGGGTTCAGACTCTGAGCAGGGACCAGAGAGGCTGATTGGTCACCAGGAGGCGCCTGAGGCATGGAGCAGCGGTGAAAGCCAAAGGGAGTGTGCTCATGATGTCAGGCCCTGGAGCAGTGGTGAAGACGTCAGGCCTTGGAGCAGTGGGGAGGAGCTAAGGGAGTTGGTCCCGGACGTCAGGCAAAGGCGGGCAGATAAGCGACAACAGCAACTACGCAGATACAGAAGATAATTGGACCCAGGTGGTTGTAATTAGGCTCCTCCCAAGAGAGTATATAAGGAGACACTTTGGGAGGAGGCTGTTTGCAGGATTCAACAAGTATACCAACGCTGGAGAAGCTCTAATGTGTATTTCTTATCTTGGAAGTCTGGATTGCTGCCAAAGTCTTGTCGGTGTGTTAATTTACTGTGAATAAATTAGGAGCCAAGGTGGCGCAGTGGTTAAATGCAGCACTGCAGGCTGACTGCTAGATCAGCAGTTCACCGGTTCAAATCTCACTGGCTCAGGGTTGACTCATTTCATTTCATTTCATTTTTTTCATTTTATTGAGATTTATAGGCCGCCCTTCTGCCTGAGGGGACTCAGGGCGGCTTACAATCACAAGGGGAGGGGGTGCAGTACCAAGAGACAAACAATAGTGAACAAAATAAAATGGTAAACCACAACATGCATTCAACAATCAGCACTCGGGCGGGTAAATTGGAAACCTATCCCCAGGCCTGCTGGGAGAGCCAGGTCTTGAGGGCTGTGCGGAAGGTCTGGATGGTGGTGAGGGTACGAATCTCAATGGGGAGCTCGTTCCACAGGGTCGGAGCTGCAACAGAAAAGGCTCTCCTCCGCGTAGTCGCCAGTCGGCACTGACTGGCGGATGGAATTCGGAGGAGGCCCAGCCTGTGCGATCTAATCGGTCGGAGGGAGGTGATCGGCAGAAGGCGGTCTCTCAAATATCCAGATCCACTACCATGGAGTGCTTTAAAGGTGGTCATCAATACCCTGAAGCGCACCCGGAGACCGACAGGTAGCCAGTGCAGCTCGCGGAGGATGGGTGTAATGTGGGCGAACCGTGGTGCGCCCACTATCACTCGCGCGGCTGCATTCTGGACTAACTGCAGTCGCCGGATGCTCTTCAAGGGCAACCCCATGTAGAGCCCATTGCAGTATTCCAGCCTAGAGATCACAAGGGCTCGAGTGACTGTTGCGAGAGCCTCCCGGTTCAGGTAGGGCCGTAACTGGCGGACCAGGCGAACCTGGGCAAATGCCCCCCTGGTCACAGCCGACAGCTGATGGTTGAAAGTCAGCTGTGAATCCAGGAGGACTCCTAAGTTACGGACCCTGTCTGAGGGGTATAAAATTTGACCCCCCAGCCTGAGTGTTGGAATGTCAGCCAAATTATTGGGAGGGAAGCACAACAGCCACTCGGTCTTGTCCGGGTTGAGTACCAGTTTGTTAGCGCTCATCCAGTTCTTAACGGCCTCAAGACCCTGGCTCATCACGTCCACCGCTTCATTGAGTTGGCACGGGGCGGACAGATACAATTGTGTATCGTCTGCATATTGGTGGTATTTTATCCCGTGCCTCCGAATGATCTCGCCCAGCGGTTTCATGTATATGTTAAAAAGTAGGGGGGATAAGACTGAACCCTGCGGCACCCCACATGTTAGGGGCCTCAGGGACGATCTCTGCCCCCCGACCAACACCGACTGCGACCTGTCCGAGAGGTAAGAGGAGAACCACTGCAAAACAGTGCCTCCCACCCCCACCTCCCGCAGTCGTCACAGAAGGATACCATGGTCGATGGTATCGAAACTCAGCCTTCCATCCTTCCGAGGTGGGTAAAATGAGGACCCGGATTGTTGTTGGGGGCAATATGCTGACTCTGTAAACCGCTTAGAGAGGGCTGAAAGCCCTATGAAGCGGTATATAAGTCTACTGTTACTATAAATTGTCTAGCAGTAATCTTGTATCGAGTATAGATTATTTTAAAATGGTTTACTTCCATTTATTGTCTGCGGATTCTTTTTTTAAGTTGTCTTAGACTATTTAAAAAAAGATTCTATCCAAAATAAATTAAAATAAACAATTTTTTAAAATTCCATACTCAATAATTAGCAATAGCAGTTCGACTTATATACCGCTTCATAGGGCTTTCAGCCCTCTCTAAGCGGTTCACAGAGTCAGCATATTGCCCCCAACAACAATCCGGGTCCTCATTTTACCCACCTCGGAAGGATGGAAAGCTGAGTCAACCCTGAGCCGGTGAGATTTGAACAGCCGAACTGCAGAACTGCAGTCAGCTGAAGTAGCCTGCAGTGCTGCATTTAACCACTGCGCCACCTCGGCTCCTTAATGCATTCAAAATGCATTGTGCATAGAATTGTTTTAAATTGTTTTATTGTAATTTATTGTGTATGGAATACTTTTAATGGTTTCATTTTAAATTATTGTGTGTGGAATAGTTTGAAATAGTTACAGTATAAATTATTGCTGGTAGAATAATGGTTACAGTATACTATGGCTGGTACAATACCTTAAAATAGTTACATTATACATTATTGCTGGTGGAATACTTAACCATGGTTTTTAAGGATTTCTTTTATTTATAGAATATCTTTTTAAATTTTTGGGGGGGGGAATTTTTATTTTTTAATTGTTTATAAAATATATTTACTAGAAGTTATGTTATTCCTTTTTGCAAATGTTTTCCTTGTGATGCAATATGTTGCAGACCAGGTTTATGTGTCTCAAAGTGGCTGCTTTTCTATGGGCAGGCCAGGTTGGTGCAAGGCAGCTTTGCCAGATTTAGTGTGTTTCACCCTCGTTGTTTAGGAAACTCTGAGGTGGTTGATGGTTCTGTGAGCTTCCTGGCACTGTCCTTTATAATTTCCCCCACAATGCCCTGATGGTTCTTATTCCAGTGGCTTTGTCTTTCCTGTCCTTAGGCTTAGGGGGAAAAAAAAACTGGTTTCATTTGCAGTCTTTGGGGGGGGGGGTGTTCTTATTTTTTGGGTGTTTTCCTGGCACTGTCAGAGTTTGTGTGTGTGTGTGTGTGTAATGTCCCGCAGTTATCTACGCACCAATAATGATCTAGCAATATTTCCTTATACATTTTAGGGACCTTTCCTTACCAGTGAGACGTGCAGTGAGGTTCATGGCTGGTGAGGCAGTCCACTGTATAAAGTGCTTTCTTTCGACTGCCTGTGCTGGCGGGCTGCCGCGGACACAGGCGGGCGAAAGAAAGTGAATCCTTGCAGTTTTTAAATTAGCAATGTGGTTGTTAAGTGAATCGCTGCAGTTTTTAAATTAGTAACAGGGTTGTTAAGTGAATCACCAGTTAAATTATCAATGTGGTTGTTAAATGATTCACAAAAGTGAATTTTGATTACATGACCACAGTCGTAAGTGTGAAAAACGCCCCTAACTCCGAATGGTCACTAAATGAACTGTCATTAGTTCAGGACTACCTCCATCCTGGTTTACGGCCACATCATCCTGGATTCTCTAGGCTTACATCTTGTGCAAATCCAATGGTGGGAGTGTTGGCTAAACCATGGTTTGGGGTGGGGGGGGCTGTTGTGCTAACGCAGGGCTGAGAACTCGTCTGGAATAAGAGATTAGCAGAGTTGGAAGAGATCTTGGAGGCCATCTAGTCCAACCCCCTTCCAAGCCGGAGAGCCTACAGTGTAGGCGGGGCCAGGGCTGCAGGCGGCGGCGAACAGGAAGGGAAGCGAATGCCAGCCAGCATCCCTGCCTTCTTCCTCCGAGAGCCGCTTCTTTGCCAGCCTCTCAGCTGATCGGTGCCAGGCAGCCCCCGTGACACACGGACCCTTTGCTGCCGCGCGGGGCAAGGCTGCCGGGGGGAGATCCGGGGGCGAGGAGGGAAAAGGCGTCCCGAGCAGAAGTTTCCCTTCTCCTCCCCCTCCACCCGCTGACTTCCCCCCAGCAGCCTCGTCTCCAGCCGCAGCAACCCTGGCGGCCCCCAGGGAGACTGAAAGGGGCGCAGCGCTCTCCCAACCGCCGAGGAGGAAGGCAGAGGAGCCGGCCCTGGGCTGTTGGGAGAAGCGCCCCAACCCTCCCTTCCCTTTGGCAGCCGCCTGGCAGAAGGGGGAGATTTCTGACATTTTGCAACTGGAACCAGCCCAGCGCCCTGCGCACATCGGCCGCCCGGGAACTCCAAGGCTCACCACCACCGTCTCCGGAAGCACCAACAGCCTCCAGGAGAAGCCAGATGTGGCTTCAGGGAAGCCCCCAGAAAGGAAAAAGGACAGGAAATGTAAAAGAAGAAAGGAAAGGTGAAGAAGGGAGCCCTGAGGTTCACCACCACCGTCTCCGGAAGCACCAACGGCCTCCCGGAGAAGCCGGACGTGGCTCCAGGGAAGCCCCCGGAGGCTGCAGAGGGCAAGAAACGCCCCCAAAGGGACACCTGCAAGTTCGGACATGATCTGTCTCTGACTTCCAGGGGGCATCTAGGAGGGCGGGGAGGCCATTTCTGCCCCCCCCCCGCCAGGCTTCAGGAAAGTCTTTGGGGAGAGGTGGGGGGACACACCCATAATCCCCGATTCCTCAATCAGGATCTGGAGGGCGGGGGGGGAGGGGAGGCTTTGAGAGAAGGGCCTCGGAAATTAACTCCCCCAAACTCTCCCTTTTGTGAAGGGGGAGGGAGACCCTCCCTTTGAGGTGGTCTCAGAATATTCTGGGGAGGGAAAAGGGGTCTTGGGCTGAATAACCAACTCGAGTTTCTTCTCTGCGCCGAACTAAGTCTTCTATCGGGTGAAGTCGAGGGAGGCTCTGCCCGGAGACCGATGACGCTGCAGAAGGGAGGATTCCCATTGGTCCTCCTGCTCCTTCTGGACACTCCCAAGGCCGAAGTCCGAGGAAAACTCCTCCTCCCCCCAATCCAGACCCTCCGATTCCGCCTCTGGGGATGGAGGCATCGGCGTCTTTGTCCTCTGTCTTTGGGGGCGCTTGTGGGGCAGCATCCATGGCTTTTGCTGGGCTCCCCCTGATGCTGCTGGTGGGGGCGCTGGCCCGGATCCCCGGAAGCGAAGAGGGGAAGGAGACCCCCGGTAAGGAGGGGGCTGAGCGGAGGAGGAGGGGGTTGGGGTGAGGAGGAGGTTGGGAAAGACCCCCGGAGGGGGAAGGAAACTGCTGGGTCTCCAGAGCCTCCAGCAGCCTCGATCTCTGCGTGGACTCCTCCCCCTTCCTCCCCAATTCCCCCCACCAGGAGAACGGAGAGGGACCCCACCCCTTTCCCCGATGGTAACCGAGATGGGGGTCTGGCTGCGACCCCTCTCTCGGTAGTCCTCCCCAGTGCCTGGGTGGGAGGGGGCTGCCTGGAAAGAGGAAGGGAAGGGAAAGCGAAAGCGAAAGAGGGAAAGTGAGGCATTTTCAGCCCTGAATCCCCAGAAGGAAAAAGATCCATTGGAGCAAAAGGATTTTGGCTTCTTCAGAACCTTCACTTTTTCTTCTGAACCTCAAATTTGAAGGGGGCTGGAGACCCTCCCCTTGAGAGGGTCTTGTGGGATGGTGCAAGGGGTCGTTTGGGGGAGGGGGATAGGAAACAGGTGTGATCCCCGAGGATCCCCCCCAAGGGAGGGAGTTGGGCTGAAGATTAGAGGGAAAGAGGGAAAGTTGGGGTGACCCAGGGAAGGTGGGGGTTGTAGGGCTGGGAGACCCCAGGAGTCTCAGTCTAGATGTCCTCATTGTGCCCCCTCCCCATGTTCCCCTCCCCCCAGAGGGAGAAAGAATGGGAGATATGGATATTATCTCCCCTCCAGCCCTCCCCCCATCATTCCTCCCCCTTTAGATCCAACGTTCCCTGCTCGACCAGTTGAGCTTCTGCCTGCCTTTTCCCCCCCTGGGAGGATGGAGGGGGTCCACCAGGAGGCTCCTCCCACCCCTCCCCTCCTTTCCTGCCCCCCCAGACCCCCACCCGCCCAGTAAATCTGCTCCCCTCTGGGACTGAGAGAGACCCCTTCCCTCCTCCAGGGGGCGTCCTACGCCTGTCTTTTCCGGAAGGTTCCCCGCCATCCTCCCTTCCCGAGTGGATCCCTTATTTGCTAGAGGCTGGGAACGATGGGCCCTGGAGTCCCTCCTGACAGCCTTCCTCCTCCTCCCCCTCGTAGCCCATTTCCTGTACCAGGTGAAGCACGAGTGCCGCTTCCTCAACGGGACGCAGCGGGTGAGATACCTGGAACGGTACTTCTATGGCCGGCAGGAGTTCGCCCGCTTCGACAGCGACCTCTCCATCACTTTTGCGGCTTCCCGAAGCATTGAGAACCTTCTCCATGCTCTCCTCGGCTCCTCGCAACTGCCATAGACATCCAGAAGAGGCTTTGGGGGCTAATGGGGCTTCGGTTTCCAGCCCAACAGCCCCCGCCACTTCTTCTCCGCTTGTCCGGAGCCCATCCGGGAAGGAACGCGAGGGAGATCCCTCCCCCCACGGATGGGGTTAAAAAGAAGGAAGAGGCTCCGCTAGTCCGGAGCCCATCTGCGGGTTGGGAGGGAGGGAGGGAGGGAGAGACAGACAGACAGACAGACAGAGACACACACCCAGAGACACACACATACACAGAGTGAGTGATTAAGTGAGAGACAGACAGACACACATACATATACACACAGAGTGACAGAGAGGGAGGAAGGGAGGGGAGAGAGACAGAGAGAGACGCACACAGAGTGAGGGAGAGACAGACACACACACACACACAGTGACAGATGGGGAGGGAGGAGAGAGAGACAGCGAGATATAGAGAGACAGAGAGACAGACACAGAGAGAGAATGACAGAGAGAGACAGAGAGAGAGAAGGAGGTGGAGAGAGACAGATCCACACAGAGGGAGACAGAAAGAGAAAGAGAGAAATAGCAATAGCAATAGCAGTTAGACTTATATACCGCTTCATAGGGCTTTCAGCCCTCTCTAAGCGGCTTACAGAGTCAGCATATCGCCCCCCAACAACAATCCGGGTCCTCAGAAAGAGAAAGGAAGAAAGAAAAAAAGAAAAAAGAAAAAAAGTAAAGAAAGTGGGAGAGAGAGATGAAAGAAGGAAGGAAGGAAGGAAAGAAAGAGAACTTATGACCACAAATGAGCCCAAAATTTTGGTTGCTAAGCAAGAGTGTTGTTAAGTGAGTTTCATCACATTTTCCAACTTGGCCACTCCCACCCGGTCACATGGCCGGCAACCCACTCCCACAAAGGAAGCCACACCCACAGAGTAGGTCCAATTTTTTTTGAAACCCACCACTAATAGAATGTATAGCTGAAAAATGGGAAAATATAATACAAGGAAGAAGAAATAAAGAACAGGACAAGGAGGAAAGGATGGAATCACTAGAATGAGCAGAGGAGTGGAAGAAGATGATATATTAGTACAATTGATGGTGAATAAGGGATTAGAACAGAAGGGAAATATTCTGAAAGATGTGAAAAGGAAATGGGAGAAACAGGAAAACAGCTGGAGAGAGGAAAAATGGGTTAGAACCTTTTTATACCTGCCGCCCACTTTTGTATCTCTGTTAGTAGCAAAAATTTCTAACTGCCCACCGGTTCCACAGAAATGGTGATTTTATGAAAACCTAATGAAACTTTTTAAATAATGCTATGGATTTTTTAAAGAAGTCAATTAAATTAAAAAAAAGGAAAGTGCTTCAGTATTGGACAAAACCCCTACCGCCCACCATGAAAGCTGGAACGCCCACTAGTGGGAGGTAGGGACCCGGTTGACTATCCTAAAGAAATAATGAAGTCCACAGATGATTATTGTTGAATACTAGCGCGGGAAATACAAGCGCGCGAACAAGGACTCTTCCTGATTGGCTCCCGGGCAGAGCCGGCTCAATCCTCGCCCTGATTGGTCGAGCTACAAAGGACTCTTCCTGATTGGTTCCCGGGCAGAGCCGGTCCATTCCTCGCCCTGATTGGTCGAGCTACTCGACGCCCCATTGGTCCCTCACTCAAACCTGGGGGTATAAATGTAGGGCGCGAAATACGCCTCGTTGAATCGTTTCCACTATGAGCTGAATAAAAGTCACTTTCCTCATACTTCTTGTCGCGTCCTTTCCCTTCGCCCCAAGATGTAAAACTGGCGACGAGGATGGGATCCCGATTCCCGCGACCACGAAGAAGAACAGCCAGCTGCCACCGCGTCTGAACCAGCCAGAACGCTATCGTCAGACCGAGAACTCCGGCAGCGAACGCGAATTTTTCTTCGTCCTTCCTCTCCCCTCTCCGGCCCCACACCACGATGGCGTCATCGCTTCCTCCTTTCGCGCCATTCGGCGGAGCCACCGGAGAATCATGGGACGGATTCATGGAGCGGTTCGAGTGTTACCTGATCGCTTCGAAAAACCAGGCTCAGACCGATGAGGAGAAATGCAGCTTCTTCCTGTCCTGCTGTGAGCCGTCCATGTTCGCCTCTGCGAGAGCCCTGGCCGCCCCGAGGCCAGCATACAAACTTGGGTGGGCCGAGCTGATGTCCAGGCTGAGGAACCACTACGCTCCCTCACCCTCTTTATTTGCACGCCGTTTCGCTTTCCGCCGCCGAGTACAAAGGGCTAATGAATCCATTAGCCAATTTCTGGAGGCCTTGCGCACTGTGGCCGCCCAGTGCGATTTTGCAGACCTGGAGGAAAACCTTGCGGAGCAATTTGTGTGCGGGGTCCGCGACGCACACTTACGCGGCCGATTGCTCCGGAATCACAAGATTACCCTGATGCAAGCCGTGGAAATAGCGCGAGCCGCCGAACTCTCCGAGCAATCCACGGCCGACATGGAACGCCTCCAGCTAAACCCCCCCGCACAAACCGTCGCGGGGCCGCTCGCCCAGACGAACCTCGTCGACGACCTCTCCCCTGCCGAAAACGAGGAGGAGGAGGAGGAAATCGTCGGCCAGATGAGGCTGCAGCCCAAACGGAGGCCACCCCAGCAACCACCGGCACCCGTTCAGCCGGCCTCAAACGCACCTTGCCGCGGATGCGGCGGCCGCCACAGCCGCACAGCCTGCCCGTACCGTTCTGCCGTCTGCCGCCGTTGCCAAGGAGAAGGACACCTCGCCAGAGTATGCCGGGCTCCCCTGCCAGCCCCGTCGTTTATGCAGCCCAGCGACCAGCGCCCGGCACCACCACGCCGCCAACAGCCACGTCCCGCGAGGCGCACTGAGGACTGCCACTCAACCTACCAGCCCCCCAGCGCCGACTGCGTGGTCTACCAGGCATCCCCCGTTCCCGCCGGCCACCGGAAAATAAGCACCGCCGTCCGTCTCGAAGGTCAGCTTTGCCAAATGGAGGTGGACTCCGGTTCATCCCGTTCTCTCCTATCTTGGGCTTTGTTCTCCCGCCTTTGCCCCGGGGTCCCCCAGAGAAAGCTGCGCCCCGCCAGGGTCTCCCTCCTAGATTACCAGGGAAATGGGATTCCCACAGCTGGGTTATACCACATCCGGGTGGAATATGGAAATTTTAAAGGGAAACTCCCAGTTTTAGTCGTAAGGAACAACCTGCCCGCTCTCCTGGGGTTAGAATGGTTCTCCGCTTTGGGCCTCACCATAGAAGGGGTACACAGGGTAGTTTCCCTCCCCGTAGATAGCGTCCTAGACGAGTTCTCAGATGTGTTCGACGGGAAATTGGGTTGTTACAAGGGTACCCCCATTTCTCTCTGCCTCGATCCTCAGGTCGCCCCGGTTAGGCTAAAGGCACGCAGGGTCCCTTTCGCATTGAGAGCAAAGGTAGATGCAGAACTCGATAAGTTAATAGAACAAGGGGTACTCGAGCCCGTAGATCACGCCCGCTGGGAAACCCCCATAGTCCTCCCGGTCAAACCCGACGGATCGGTGAGAATATGTGCCGACTACAAGTCGACCATCAATTTGGCCCTACAGGCAAACCCGTATCCGGTTCCCGTAGTACAGCACCTACTCCACTCCTTAGGACAGGGCCGCATTTTCGCTAAGCTAGACATGGCACAGGCCTACCAGCAGCTTCCCGTAGACGACGATGCGGCTACAGCCCAGACTATCGTCACCCACCGCGGAGCTTTCCGTTGCCGCCGTCTGCAATTCGGCGTCTCGGTCGCCCCTGGGATTTTCCAGAGCCTCATGGAGCGGTTGCTCCACGGGCTCCCAGGCGTCGTTCCCTACTTCGACGACGTCCTGGTCGCAGCCCCCAGCCACTCGGAGCTCCTGAAAACGCTGCGGGAGGTCCTCACACGTTTCAGGGAGGCGGGACTGAAATTAAAGCGCAGCAAATGCGAAATTGCAGTTCCCAAAGTTGAATTCCTGGGGTTCCTCATTGATGCCCAAGGCATCCACCCCACTCCTTCCAAAGTTGCCGCCATCAAAAATGCACCCGCACCCACCTCTAGGGCGGAGTTACAAGCATTCCTGGGGCTCTTAAATTTCTACGCCCCTTTTATCCCCCACAAGGCGTCACTAGCTGAGCCGCTACACCGTCTACTTGACCGGTCAGCAGCCTGGAAATGGGGTAGCCGTGAAGCGCACGCGTTCGCGGCTATAAAGGATATTTTAACTTCATCGGCAGTCCTAATCCAGTACAGCGATAGGATGCCTCTAATTCTGACTTGCGATGCCTCCCCCTATGGCGTAGGGGCGGTGCTGAGCCACGTCCTCCCAAACGGCTCAGAAGCCCCCATAGCCTTCTATTCCCGGACACTCTCCTCCACGGAGCGGAACTACAGCCAAATCGATAAAGAAGCCCTGGCTGCAGTATCCGGCATCAAGCGGTTCCATGACTACCTTTATGGTAGAAAGTTCACCCTAGTCACGGATCACAAGCCCCTCCTGGGGCTACTGGCGGGTGACAAGCCGACTCCCCCCATCTTGTCCCCCCGCATGACACGCTGGACAGAGTTCCTAACGGCGTACTCGTATACGCTGTTATACCGTCCGGGCAAACAGCTAGGACACGCAGACGCCCTGAGCCGCTGCCCCCTGCCAGAGACGAACACAGCCCACGTGCCCGCGCTCTCTGTTCTGTCCATTGCCGAATCCGACCTCCCCGTTTCTGCCACGGACGTGGCAGCCTGCACAAAGGCTGACCCCGTCCTATCTCAGGTCGCTTCATGGGTTTTGAGGGGGTGGCCCACGGAAAAGGTAGCGGAACACTTCCGCCCATTCAAAGTGCGACAGGCCGAACTCGCCCTTCACGGGGGTTGCCTTGTCTGGGGGGATAGGGTAGTGATCCCTACAGCCCTACGAGCACGAATCCTGCCCGCACTCCACAAAAACCACCCAGGCATAGCACGAATGAAAGCCTTAGCCCGTAGCTACGTATGGTGGCCCTTGTTAGACACAGAAATCGCAGACTACGTAGGCCGATGCAGGATCTGCCAAAACTCTAGGCCGAATCCCCCCATAGCCGCCCCTCGAGAGTGGGAGATCCCTAGAGGCCCATGGTCCCGTTTACACATCGACTTTGCCGGCCCCTTCCACGGCCGGAACTTCATGATAGTGGTCGATGCTTACTCCAAGTGGGTGGAGCTAGTAATCATGACCTCCACCACAGCAGAGAGTACAGTAAGGGCCCTCCGTAAGATGTTCGCTACCCACGGGTTACCGGATGTGATAGTCTCCGATAACGGGCCCCAGTTTACCTCCACCACGTTCCAAGAATTCCTGGCCGAACAGGGGATCAGACACGCGGCCACAGCCCCCTATCACCCAGCTAGCAACGGCCGGGCGGAGCGCGCAGTTCGCTCAGCAAAAGAAGCCTTGGGCCGCATGGACCAGGGCGACTGGCAAGAAAGAGTAGCGGCCTATCTCTTGAGCCAGCACTCCATACCCTGCCCAACGACCAACAAAAGTCCCGCGGAACTCTTGATGGGTAGGAGATTGCGAACCCCCCTAGACAGGCTCCATCCACTTTACGCAGGAGATCCGCCAAGCAACCTGGGGGCCCTTCCGTCCCACGCGTTTAAGTTAGGGAATCCTGTATGGGCCCGTTCCTTTTCCGGGGATCCACGGTGGGTTCCCGCAACCATCACAGCTCTGACCGGCCCCTGTTCCTTCAGGGTCGGCCTGGCCGACGGGACACAATGGAGGCGACACGTGGACCAGTTAAGGCGTCGCCTTCCTGCGGAAAGAGACGGCCCCAGCTTCCCAGAAATCTGCTCTCAACAGGAGCCACCCCCATTGACTCCTTTCCCCACGGACCGTTTCCACCCGGCGAACGGGGGTCAAGCCGTCGCGAACCTTCCGGGCAGGCGCACCCCAGCTGGTTACTCCTTTCCGCGGAGCCCTTCTCGAGACTCTGAACCTACACCCCAACCGGACTGCACGGGGCCCCTACCAGACACCCCGTTGGCCACAGAGACGCCACCCCAGGCGGACGGACATCGGGCACGGGACCCGGAGCCAGTGCCCTCGCGCGGGGCCGCGCCGTCGGCTCAAGCCCCCACCACGGACACGCCTCCGCCAGCGGTTCCCCCCCCGTCGACGACCGCCGGGGAACCACGGAGATCGGGACGAGAACGCCACCGTCCCGCCTACCTACAAGACTATGTTTGCCCCTCCTAAAGGAACTCTATGACTGGGGGGGAGGGGTGTTGAATACTAGCGCGGGAAATACAAGCGCGCGAACAAGGACTCTTCCTGATTGGCTCCCGGGCAGAGCCGGCTCAATCCTCGCCCTGATTGGTCGAGCTACAAAGGACTCTTCCTGATTGGTTCCCGGGCAGAGCCGGTCCATTCCTCGCCCTGATTGGTCGAGCTACTCGACGCCCCATTGGTCCCTCACTCAAACCTGGGGGTATAAATGTAGGGCGCGAAATACGCCTCGTTGAATCGTTTCCACTATGAGCTGAATAAAAGTCACTTTCCTCATACTTCTTGTCGCGTCCTTTCCCTTCGCCCCAAGATGTAAAAATTATTATTAGCCCTTCTTCCTCTTTCATAAGGGGATAAATGATATTGTTTCCCTGGAAACGATCCCAAGAGACTCGGAGCAGGTGGGCATGGGAGCCAAAGAGATGGGGGCACAGGTGGTTTTCTCCTCCGTTCTCCCAATAAAGGGAACCATCCAAGGAGGGAAGGAAACACCTTGGAAGTCAGGCCTGGCTTAAGGGATGGTTCTCTCCAGGGAAATTGACATTCATGGACCATGGTCCACAACACCTACATGGGGGGAGGGGCTTCTGAAAGTGGACGAGCTGACCCTCATAAGGACCAAGAAGGTCGGCTTTGGGAACTGACTGGCTCACCACATCCGGAGGGCTTGAAAGTGAAACCAAAGTTTTAGAAGCTAATTGGAAGGTTAAACCTCAGGGGAATCAACCAAACAAGCCAACTAGAGACGGGTGAGATTGTCAAGCAGAAGCTACGGAAGATCTACGAGGGGATTCCTTCAAGGGCAGAAATTGGAACAGATTTAAAGAGGCTGCAACAAACGGACAACATTCTGATGTGAACAAATAGGCTTCTACTGTTTCTGCTTATATTCAAAATATAAAGGTTAACGTTAGGGTTAGGATTATTCATTGATCCATCCGTCCATCATCTCTCTATCATTTATGAATCAGTCAGTCAGTCAGTCAGTCAGTCAGTCAGTCAGTCAGTCAGTCTGTCTGTCTGTCTGTCTGTCTGTCTGTCTGTCTATCTATCTATCTATCTATCTATCTATCTATCTATCTATCTATCTATCTATCTATCTATCCTGTTTCTCCAAAAATAAGCGCTCCTGAAAAATATTGCAACACAACAGCCACCATGAAGTGACCACAGTCACCTCTTCCTGAACCTCAAAATAATAAGACCTCCCCGAAAATAAGGCCAAGTGCTTATTTTGGCTGTCAAAAGAATATAAGACCCTGAATATTTTCAGGGAAATACGGTATCTATCTATCCATCCATCCATCCATCCATATCTATCTATCTATCTATCTATCTATCTATCTATCTATCTATCTATCTACCTATCTATCCATCCATCAAATCTAAATAGCCACCCATCTCACCACAAGTGATTCTGGGTCACATACAGCAAAGCTAAAAACAGGAATATACTTGAAAGCATTTAAAAACACATTCAAAGCAATGAAAAAAACTTTAGAAAGAAGGAATATTAGGCAAAGAGTCACTTTTTTTTTAGTGTCATTGTAACTTTGTCTGGATGAACCGTTATAAGTCAAGGACTGTTTTCTTCAATGTGCTTTGACTACTGAGGGAGAAGGGACTCCATCTAATCAGGTGGCCGGGAAGGGCCCCTTCAGCCACTTCCGGTGGCCCAGAGGAAGAAAGGGGCTCTCGGAGCAGTGGATTTGTGATCTTGGTCTGAGGGGTAATGAGATCATACCCCTGTCGTGGTCAGACCACTGCCTACTGAGGCTAGACTTCCGGAGGCCAAACCCCCACCGTAGGGAGGAGGAACCGACCAGGTGGTTCCGCCCCAGGCGACTTATGGACCCTTTGAGGTTCCAGACGGAGCTTGGGGTTATTCCAGATACTCTCGCCCACAGTTCGGCGGAGACTCTTGTTGCTGCCTGGCACTCGGCAGCATCGGAGTCTCTTGACCGGATTGCGCCACTACGGCCCCTCCGGGTCGGCGGATCCTGGAGGCCTCCTTGGTTCACCGAGGAGCTCCGGGAGATGAAGCGCCGGAGGAGACGCCTAGAGCACGTGTGGAGGTCCGATAGGTCCGAATCGAACCGAGCACTTCTGACAGCATGCACCAAGGAATACATCCGGGCACTAAGGACAACTAAAAGAACACACATTGCCACCTTGGTTGCATCCGCTGAGTCCCGCCCAGCCGCCCTGTTTAGGATAACCCGCTCCCTCCTAAATAGGAGGGAGGCAGGGGACCCCTTACAGGGTAAGGCTGAGGATTATGTCCAGTTCTTGGCGGACAAAGTTGCTCGGTTTCGGTCGGACTTGGACTCCACCCCTGCAGATCCAGCCGAGACACAGGGGAATAACTTGGCAGACCATCTCTGGGTTGAGTTTCAGGATGTTGCCTCCGGGGATGTGGACAAGGCTATGCGAGCTGTGAGCGCCTCCACCTGTATACTGGACCCGTGTCCCTCCTGGCTGGTTGCCAACAGCAGTGAGGTGACACGAGGCTGGATCCAGGCGGTTGTTACCGCCTCCCTTCAGGAGGGGCACTTCCCCGCCGCACTCAAAGCGGCGGTGGTGAGACCCCTCCTGAAGAAACCATCCTTGGATCCAGCCGTTCTTAATAACTATCGTCCAGTCTCCAACCTTCCCTTTGTTGGGAAGGTTGTTGAGAAGGTGGTGGCCTTCCAGCTTCAGCGTACCTTGGAGGAAGCTAGCTATCTTGACCCCTTCCAGTCCGGCTTCAGGCCCGGTTACAGCACAGAAACCACTTTGGTCGCATTGACCGATGATCTCTGGAGAGCCAGAGATGGAGGCCATGCGTCCATCCTGGTTCTCCTTGACCTCTCAGCGGCTTTCGATACCATCGACCATGGTATCCTTCTGCGACGACTGCGGGAGGTGGGAGTGGGAGGCACCATCTTGCAGTGGTTCTCCTCCTACCTCTCGGACAGGTCGCAGTTGGTGTTGGTGGGGGGGCAGAGATCGTCCCCGAGGCCCCTAACTTATGGGGTGCCGCAGGGCTCGGTCTTATCCCCCCTACTATTCAACATATACATGAAACCGCTGGGTGAGATCATTCGGAGGTACGGGATAAAATACCATCAATACGCGGACGATACACAGTTGTATCTGCCCGCCCCGTGCCAACTCAATGAAGCGGTGGACGTGATGAACCGGAGTCTTGAGGCTGTTAAGGACTGGATGAGAGCTAACAAACTGGTACTCAACCCGGACAAGACCGAGTGGCTGTTGTGCTTCCCTTCCAACAATTTGGCCAACGTTCCATCACTCAGGCTGGGGGGTCAAAATTTATACCCCTCAGACAGGGTCCGCAACTTGGGAGTCCTCCTGGACCCACAGCTGACTTTTGACCATCATTTGTCAGCTGTGACCAGGGGGGCATTTGCCCAGGTTCGCCTGGTACGCCAGTTGCGGACCTACCTGAATCGGGAGGCCCTCACAACAGTCACTCGAGCCCTTGTGATCTCTAGGCTGGAATACTGCAATGTGCTCTACATGGGGCTGCCCTTGAAGAGCATCCGGCGACTTCAGCTAGTCCAGAATGCGGCCGCGCGAGTGATCGTGGGCGCACCACGGTTCGCCCACATAACACCGATCCTCCGTGAGCTGCGCTGGCTACCTGTTGATCTCCGGGTGCGCTTCAAGGTGCTACTCACCATTCATAAAGCTCTCCATGGTAGTGGATCTGACTATTTGAGAGACCGCCTTCTGCCAATTACCTCCCTTCGTCCCATCAGATCGCATAGAGTTGGCCTCCTCCGAATTCCATCCGCCAGTCAGTGCCGACTGGCGACTACGCGGAGGACAGCCTTCTCGGTTGCAGCTCCGACCCTTTGGAACGATCTCCCCGTGGAGATTCGTACCCTCACCACAGTCCAGGCCTTCCGCACAGCCCTCAAGATCTGGCTATCCCGTCAGGCCTGGGGATAAGTTTATTTTTGCCCCTCCTGAATGCTGAGTGAATGTTGAGTTTTACTGTTTAATTTACTTTTGTGCACATTTCTTTTTGTATTGTCCTACACTCCCCTTCCTTTTTGATTGTAAGCCGCCCTGAGTCCCCTCAGGGAAAAGGGCGGCCTATAAATGTCTAATAAAAGCAAAAAAAAAAAAAAAAGACTCCGCAGCAATGAGGGCAAGCAGAGGGAAAGATTTGCCAAAAAGACAAGACCCAGACACGCAAAGGAGCGAAGGGAAGAGGCTGCGTCGACCAGGAGGCTGAGCAAAATGGAGGGAGGGGGGGGCATCCAAGGAGGGCTGCGGCAGCGGCAATCACAGCCAGCCGCGCGATCTGCCCGATCTTGGTCAAGCCCAGATGGATCCCCGCCTCTCCGGGGCGATGATGGGAGTTAATAGAGTCCCCAAGGCTCACCGCTCGCGTAAACAAAGCCAGAAGTCGCCCAAAATCAAAGTAAAAACGCCGCCGTCAGCAGCGCGGCGCCGCCATCTTCCCCTCCGAGCAGCGCGGGTAGCTATGAAGCCGCCGAGGATTGCGCAGCCCAGGATCGCCCGAGAATGGCGACTCTTCCAGGCGTCTGGTCCCCTCGTGCTCCCTGGGTCCCAGTCATCCCAGGGGACCTTTTTAGATGATTTCGCAGCAGGTTCCGAAGGCTCTCCAGCGCTTTTTGGCTGAATTTCTTCTCGCACATGCGTGTGTAGGAGCCTCATCAGCATCTCCCGTTCCTGAGAGGTGATCTCGGGGATCCACTTGCTCTCTTACCAACAGAGCCCCGACCACTTTGGATCCTGCCTTGGATCCCCGCCCCCCAAGATTCTCCATCTCTTCTCCCAGCTTTGAATCCACAGCAACTTCATCTTCATTGCTGTTCTCCTGCTCCGAATCCCTTCGCTTTACTTCACTTTGCTATAAAAGAATAAGCTTTATTTAGGAAAACCCTGGAATCAAACTTTCCTTCCTCCTCTTCCCTTCCCTTCCTTCATAAACTCTTTCTTTGTCTTTTGCTCCTCCCTCCCTTCCTTTTGTCTATTTCTCCTTCCTTCATTCCTTCATTCCTTTTTCCCTTCCTCTTGTCTATTTCTCCTTCCTTCCTTCCTCCCCCACTTCCCTTCCATTTCTTCATTCACAATCTTTCTCTGCATTTTTCTCCTTCCACTCTTCCTTCTTTCCTTCCCTCCTTCATCCTTCTTCCTCTTTCGGGCACCTGCAGGAGGGTCATCCCTGGACTGGGGTCAGAACTGGCTTAGGAAATGGGGGGGCACCTCCCAGGGAGGCGAAGAATATAACCTGTGTAACCAGTAGCCAACATGGGTTTTTCATAAACAAAGAATTTCATTCTTTGGCAAATAGACTAAATTAGGAGACCAGAGAAATACGGTGGACATTGTATCCTTAGACTTCAGCAAGGCATTCCACAAAGTAGACCAAAACCTGCTTCTTGGTTAGCTAGGAAAAAGGGGGACGGAAGCATCACCCCCAGAGGGATTCCTAACTGGCTGACAAACTGTACCCAATGGGGAGCCCTTAATGGGTCTGCATCTACCTGGAGGGAAGTGAGCAGTGGGGCACCCCAAGGTTCTGTCTTGTGGGCAGCATCCATGGGTTTCTCTGGGGTCCTTCAGCTGTTGATGGGGGCGGTGCTGTTGGGGATCCCTGGAAGAGGAGGGGGGAAGGAGACTCCTGGTAAGAAGGGGGCTGGGAGGGACCCACGGATGCTGGGGAGCAGAGTGGGGGGAGAAAGGAGCTGGGAGCCCCCCAAGAGAGACTTTGGGAAAGGGGTTGGAGGGCAAGAGAAGTGGGACCTTCAAGGCCCAAATCCCTTTGGAGCCCCCAAAGCTTCTTCCGTTAAAAGAGGAAGGAGACGGAAAGCGAAAGGGGGAAACTGAGGCATTTTCAGACCTGAATCCACAAATACAAACCAAAACTACGAATAAGGAAAAGAATTTTGGAAGCTTCAGAAAATTCACTTTTTCTTCTGAATCTCAAATTTGAGGCTTTTCTTAGTGCCATTTTAACTTCAAATGGTCACTAATTAACTGTTATAAGTCAAGGACTGTTTTCTTCAATGTGCTTTGACTGAGGGAGAAGGGACTCCATCTAATCAGGAGGTCAAGAGGGGCCCCATAAGCCACTTCCGGTGGCCCAGAGGAAGAAAGGGGCTGCCCCACCTGGAGGCTCAGCCATGGGGCAGAGGAGGACAGTCCCTGAGCTGCCCTGATGAAGAATGGAGGCTTGTTGCCTGATGGATCCTGGCCAGTTCCTCAGTTCCGCTTCGGATGAGCCCAACGCTTCAGGCTGGGGAAGCGAAACCCGAGAACCTCTGCAGCTGTTGGGGGTTGGAGGAAGACGTTCTGCTGTGTGTGTGTGTGTGGTGTGTGTGTGGTGTGTGTGTGTGGTGTGTGTGTGTGTTTGTATGTGTGTCGGGGGAGAGGGAAACATGAAAAGAGCCTAGAAGTTCTGCTTTTATCAGGAGAGTGATGGGCTTCCCACCAGAGTCTGCCTGGATCTTTTGTGTGACTCGGTGTGTCCAAACACACAATTGTGGGACCCATTCAGACTCTGCTGCCTCCTTCAACTATAGATGACATTCCTCTATCCTAGTGCTCCTTGACCTCTCAGCGGCCTTCGATACCATCGACCATGGTATCCTTCTGCGACGGCTGGAAGAGGTGGGGGTAGAAGGCACCGTTTTACAGTGATTCTCCTCCTACCTCTCCGACAGGTCGCAGTCGGTGTTGGTTGGAGGGCAGAGGTCGACTCCTAGGCCCCTTAATTATGGGGTGTCGCAGGGGTCAGTCCTGTCCCCCCTCCTATTCAATATCTACATGAAGCCCCTGGGTGAGATCATTCGCCGGAACGGGATCAAATACCACCAGTATGCGGATGATACACAGTTGTATTTGTCCGCCGCGTGCCAAATCAGCGTAGCAGTGGAAATGATGTGCCAGTGCCTGGAAGCTGTTAGGGTCTGGATGGGAGTGAACAAGCTTGCACTCAATCCTGACAAGACCGAGTGGCTGTGGATGTTGCCTCCTAAGGACAGCCCAGCTAGTCCGTCCCTAAGCCTGGGAGGAAAAGGTTTGCTCCCTTCAGAGAGGGTCCGGAACTTGGGGGTCCTCCTGGATCCGCAGCTGATGTTGGAACATCATCTGTCGGCCGTGACCAGGGGGGCCTTTGCCCAGGTTCGCCTGGTACACCCATTTGGACCGGGAGGCACTGCAAACAGTCACTCATGCCCTCGTCACCTCAGGACTGGATTACTGTAATGCGCTCTACATGGGGCTACCCCTGAAAAGTGTTAGGAGACTACAGTTAGTCCAGAATGCAGCCGCGCGAGCGATACTGGGTGTACCTAGGTACACCCACACTACACCTATCCTCCGCGAGCTGCACTGGCTTCCTATTGGTCTCCGAGCATGATGCAAGGTGCTGGTTATCACCTTTAAAGCCCTACATGGCCTAGGACCCAGATATCTATGAGACCGTCTTCTGCCGCACACCTCCTTAAGACCAATAAGATCACACAGGATGGGCCTTCTCCAGGTGCCATCAGCTGGACAATGCCAACTGGCGATGCCTCGGAGTAGGGACTTCTCTGTTGCCGCTCCGGCCCTATGGACTGAGCTACCGCCAGAGATCCGGACCCTACCCACTCTCATGGCCTTCCGAAAAGCTATCAAAACCTGGCTATTCCGGCAGGCCTGGGGCTGTTGACCTCTTGATTGAGGTCCAGCTTAGATTGGGTGCATGTTGTGTCTCTTTTTCAATTTGTCGTGTTTTATCTGTTTTTAATCTTTTTTAATTACCATTTCTGTAAGCCGCCTGGAGTCCTCCGGGATTGGGCGGCCTATAAATTTAATAAACAGTTAAACAGTAAACAGTTAAACATTTAGGAAAAGCCTGGAATCAAACTTTCGTTCCTCCTCTTCCCTCGTGGCACGACAAAACCGCGCTCGTCAAAATAGCGGTGATTAAACCGCGCCATTAAAGCTGCGACGTCATCACCACGCGTCATCACCGCCGCGACAACAGCGCCACGACAGAAGGGCGTTCTACATGCTTCGTTCTTTGCCTAACTGAACCTCCAAAGGTAGCCCTCCTCCTCCAGCTGACAGCAGCAGTGGGCACGGGGCAAAGCGGGCTGCCCAGCAACAGCAGCCCGTGGGAAGGGTCCAGCTCAGCTGCGCCGGCGGCGGCGGAGGACACAACAGCGGCGGCGGCTGAGGCTCTCCCGGGGCCGGCGAAGCGGGCTTGCCCGGCGGAAGCAGGCCACCCTCTTCTTCCTCAACAACATCTCCTTGGACGGATGGCCGCCACCGCTGGGCAAGCCTGCTTCGCCGGCCCCGGGAGAGCCTCAGCCGCCGCCGCTGCCACATCCTCCTCCGCCGCCGGAGCCTCCCCTGGAGGAAGAGGCAGGGCGGGAATCGGCGGCGGCCCCGCTTGGCCCACCCACGGGCTTCCTGCTGCCCCCCGCGGCTGAGCTGGACCCTTCCCGCGGGCTGCTGCTGCTGGGCTTTGCCCCGTGCCCGCTGTCGCTGTGAGCTAGAGGAGGAGGTCTACCTTTGGAGGTACAGAGGCAAAGAACGAAGCATGTAGAACGCCCTTCTGTCACCGCGCTGTTGTCACGGCGGTAGGGTCGTGTTTTTCTTAGCGCTTCGGAGGCCGCGGTTTTGCCTCCGCACTTATGTCGGCGCGGATAAGGGCTTCGCGGTTTTGTGGTGGAACCCTCTTCCCTTCCCTTCCTTCAGACTCTAAACTCTTTCTCTGTCTTATGCTCCTCCCTCCCTTCCTCCTGTCTATTTCTCCTTCCTTCCTTCCTCCCCCCTTTCTCTTCCTTTTTCCCTTCCATTTCTTCACTCACAATCTTTCTCTGCATTTTCCTCCTTCCACTCTTACTTCTTTCCTTCCCTCCTTCTTCCTTCTTCCTCTTTCAGGCACCTGCAGGAGGTTCATCCCTGGACTGGGGTCAGAACTGGCTTAGGAAATGGGGGGGGCACCTCCCAGGGAGGCGAAGAATAGAACTTGTGTAACCAGTAGCCAACAAGAGTTTTTCAAAAACAAAGAATTTCATTCTTTGACAAATAGACTAAATTAGGAGACCAGAGAAATACGGTGGACATTGTATCCTTAGACTTCAGCAAGGCATTTGACAAAGTGGACCACAACCTGCTTCTTGGTTAGCTAGGAAAAAGGGGGACAGAAGCATCACCCCCAGAGGGACTCCTAAGTGGCTGGCAAACCGTACCCAATGAGGAGCCCTTAATGGGTCTGCATCTACCTGGAGGGAAGTGAGCAGTGGGGCACCCCAAGGTTCCGTCTTGTGGGCAGCATCCATGGGTTTTGCTGGGGTCCTTCAGCTGTTGATGGGGGCGGTGCTGTTGGGGATCCCTGGAAGAGGAGGGGGGAAGGAGACTCGTGGTAAGGAGGGAGCTGGGAGGGACCCACGGATGCTGGGGAGCAGAGTGGGGGGGAGAAAGGAGCTGAGACCCCCCAAGAGAGACTTTGGGGAAGGGGTTGGAGGGCAAGAGAAGTGGGAGCTTCAAGGCCCAAATCCCTTTGGAGCCCCCAAAGCTTCTTCCGTTAAAAGAGGAAGGAGACGGAAAGTGAAAGAGGGAAACTGAGGCATTTTCAGACCTGAATCCACAAATGCCACCAAAACTCCCTATAAGAAAAAGAATTTTGGCAGCTTCGGAAAATTCACTTTTTCCTCTGAATCTCAAACTTGAGGCTTTGAAAGTCAAGCAAGAGGGGAGCTTGAAGCCCTTTTGGGGAGCCCTTTAATTTGGGGAGGGGACCAAGGACCCCCCACCCCATAATCCCCGATTCCTCAATCAGGACCTGGAGGGCGGGGGGGGGGAGGGGAGGCTTTGAGAGAAGGGCCTCGGAAATTAACTCCCCCAAACTCTCCCTTTTGTGAAGGGGGAGGGAGACCCTCCCTTTGAGGTGGTCTTAGAATATTCTGGGGAGGGAAAAGGGGTCTTGGGCTGAATAACCAACTCGAGTTTCTTCTCGGCGCCGAACTAAGTCTTCTATCGGGTGAAGTCAAGGGAGGCTCTACCCGGAGACCGATGACGCTGCAGAATGGAGAATTCCCATTGGTCCTTCTGCTCCTTCTGGACACTCCCAAGGCCGAAGTCCGAGGAAAACTCCTCCTCCCCCCAATCCAGACCCTCCGATTCCGCCTCTGGGGCTGGAAGCATCGGCGTCTTTCTCCTCTGTCTTTGGGGGCGCTTGTGGGGCAGCATCCATGGCTTTTGCTGGGCTCCCCCTGATGCTGCTGGTGGGGGCGCTGGCCCGGATCCCCGGAAGCGAAGGGGGGAAGGAGACCCCCGGTAAGGAGGGGGCTGGGCGGGGGAGGAGGGGGTTTGGGTGTGGAGGAGGTTGGGAAAGACCCCCGGAGGGGGAAGGAAACTGCTGGGTCTCCAGAGCCTCCAACAGCCTCGATCTCTGCGTGGTCTCCCCCCCCTTCCTCCCCAATTCCCCCCTCACAGGAGAACGGAGAGGGACCCCACCCCTTTCCCCGATGGTAGCCGAGGTGGGGGTCGCAGCCAGGCCCCTCTCTCGGTCGTCCTCCCCCAGTGCCTGGGTGGGAGTGGGCTGCCTGGAAAGAGGAAGGGAAGGAAAAGCGAAAGCGAAAGAGGGAAAGTGAGGCATTTTCAGCCCTGAATCCCCAGAAGGAAAAAGATCCATTTGAGCAAAAGGATTTTGGCTTCTTCAGAAACTTCACTTTTTCTTCTGAATCTCAAATTTGAAGGGGGCTGGAGACCCTCCCCTTGAGGGTCTTTTGGGGGTGGGGGATAGGAAACAGGTGTGATCCCTGAGGATCCGCCCAAGGGAGGGAGTTGGGCTGAAGATTAGAGGGAAAGAGGGAAAGTTGGGGCGACCCAGGGAAGGTGGGAGTTGTATTGTTGGGAGACCCCAGGAGTCTCAGTCTAGATGTCCTCATTGTGCCCCCTCCCCATGTTCCCCTCCCCCCAAAGGAAGAGAGGGTGGGAGATATGGATATTCTATTCCCTCCAGCCCTCCCCCCATCATTCCTCCCCCCTTTAGATGCAACGTTCCCTGCTCGACCAGCTGAGCTTCTACCTGCCTTTCCCCCCCCCCTGGGAGGATGGAGGGGGTCCACCAGGAGGCTCCTCCCACCCCTCCCCTCCCCTCCTTCTTTCCAGCCCTCCCCAGACCCCCTCCCGCCCAGTAAATCTGCCCCCCTCTGGGACTGAGAGAGTCCCCTTCCCTCCTCCAGGGGGCGTCTTACGCCTGTCTTTTCCGGAAGGTGCCCCGCCCCCCTCCCTTCCCGAGTAGATCACCCCTTTGCTAGTGGCTGGGAACGATGGTCCCTGGAGTCCCTCCTGATAGCCTTCCTCCTCCTCCCCCTCCCAGCCCATTTCCTGTACCAGCAGAAGTCCGAGTGCCGCTTCCTCAACGGGACGCAGCGGGCGAGGCTCCTGGACAGGTACTTCTACGACCGGCAGGAGATTCTCCGCTTCGACAGCGACCTGGGGAAGTTCGTGGCCTTCACAGAGTTGGGGAAGGTGGATGCGGATCGTTTCAACAGCGATAAGCAGTATCTGCAGTACCTGAAGGCCTCTGTGAATCGCTTCTGCCGGAACAACTACAAGGCTCTCCAGAGGAATTCTGTGGTTGGCCGGAGAGGTGAGTCCGAGGGGAGGGGGGAGTTTGGGGGAGGGGGAGTTTAGGGGAGGGGAGTTTGGGAGGGGGAGGAGGGGGAGTTTGGGGGGAGGGGGAGTTTGGGGGGAGGGGGAGTTGGGGGGGAGGGGATGTGGGGACCCCCCTTTTCCTTTCCTTCCTTTCACGGAGACTCTCCCGGGTGAAGTTTCCTTCTTTAGTCCTTCTCCTCCTCCCTCCAATTCTCCCTCTGAGCTTCATTCCCACAACTCCCCCTTTTCCTCCCAAATCTTCCCCTGCACGGAATCTGGGATCCCCTGGATCCCCCTCCCAAGAGATCGAACCTCTTCATCCACCAAGTTTTAGAGCTCAGGAAATAAGTAGGTAAGTAAGTAAAATAAACAAATACGGGCAATTAAATCAACAAATTAAAATTAAATAAATAAATGAAAAAATAAATAAATAAGAATTTGAAAATGAAAACTTAATAAAATAAACAAATAATAAATAAACAAATAAAATAAATGAAAAAATAATAAAATAAATAAACAAATAATAAAAAACAAATAATAAAATAAATACATAAATAATAAAATTTATACATAAATAGTATAATAAACAAATAATAAACTAAATAAATTAATAAACTGGCTAAATGAAATAAATAATAAACTAAACAATGAAATATAAATCCATCCATCCAGATAGAATTTGTAATCATGAATCCAACCGGAATCAAACCGGAATCCTGGTCTGGCGTTTCCTCTGCCTTGAGCAGAAGCTGATTCAGAGGCTGAGAAATTTCATTCAGCTGATTTTGGGGGTCTGGGAGAAAAGCCCCCCTTGAAGCCCCCTTTTTGCCCACAGACTCAGCTTCCCCTGCAGCCCCATCGCTTCCGTCTTCCTTCCTGGGGAGGCTCCTGATTTGGGGGAGGGGAGAGTCCAAAACCCCCCACAAACCTTAAGACTGAATTTGGGGTCCCTGGATTGTTTGAGCGTCTCTTCCACATTCTTTGCAAACTGCCCAGATTTGTTTTCCTAATTTACATTCTCCGCGTAATAATAATAATGATAATTGTCCTTATTTCCATCGACTGATGGGGTTTCAGAGGCCAAACATGGTGGAAATGAAGGATTCCGGCTGCCCTTGTTGCCATCCGGCCTTTCCAGGGGGATTTTCCTCCTTTGATGGGAAGTGGGAAAAGGGAAGAATATCCTGAGTCTGAGCTTCCCATTGGGAGCCCAGGAGCTTCTCCAGAAATCATGTCTGACCACAGAGTGAAATCAGAGGTTTCTCCCCCATCAGAGGGGAAAAACCAGCCCCATCCTAAGAGAGAAAGGCCTTTGACGGGGAGATCCTGGGCTTTTCCTCCTTCCCTCAATTATTCCATATTTCAGGGGAACTGAAGGAGATTTTGGTCTCCACAGATTCCGTCTCATTCTCACTCCTCAATTCTTCCCAGCAAAGCGAGGAGGAGGATCACATCCATGTAAGAGGATCTCAGAATTAGGAAATGAATGAATAATATCCTCTCCTAATATTTGAGAGATTGTTTGAAATAGTTTTTACCACCAAAGAGGATGTTTTCCTGGAGATAAAAATCCCCTGATTGATAATATTCAACATTTAATTATTTCTTACTATCAATTCAACATTCCTGTCATCTGGCACATTTGAAATAATTCTCATTCCAGCAATATTTACCATGGAAATTTCCTCCCTTCTGCTAATTTACCTAATGATTTTTTATAGCTCCTGAAAGTGATTTTGTTCCGTTTCTTTTAATAAATATTCTGTGCATTTAGAGCAAATTGTTGTTCCAGCTGCAGTTCAGGAGACCTGAAATCACTGGATGTTTCTTGAGTCTCTTTGGGGGAATTTTCTCTTCCTTTTTCTTTGTCTTCTGAGCTGACTTTCCTCTCCGGAGAGATCCGGGCGTCTCCTTCCCCCCAGGGGCCAAAGCTTTTCTCTGGCCACCAAGAGAGGCTCTCAGCCTTTCCTGAACTCTCCCCAAAATTAACTGAGCCTCGATTTCTCTGGGAAAAATCCCATCTGAGTCTTATGCTTCTTGTTCAATGAACCCCAACAAAGGAGCATCTCACCAATTGCAATACTTTAACCCCAAACCTCCCAAAATTAGCATCGATTCTATGGCGGCTTCATCAGAAAGACAAATGTAACTCTGGGTCACATTTTTCACTGCATTCGTCATTAAAGTTGATATTAAAAAATAAAGCTTGAATAGCACAGTAAGAGGCAGACAAAATGTATTGTGTGTTCCTGCTGTTTTAAACTGAGAGGTCTCCAAATGTGGATGAAATTAAATTCCTGGATGGACAGAAGGAGAAAGTGGTGTCTCGGAGGAGGGTGGGGGTATTTAAAAATAAAAAAAAAGTGGGACTTCTATTGGGTGCGTGGAGGAAATGATAGGCAGTGATGATCCCTGCAGCCTGGAACAGCTGATAGGTGGAATTTCGGGAGGTTTTTAAGGAGAGATTGGACAGCCTCTTGTCTGAAATGTTACAGGGTTTCCTGCCTGAGCAGGGGGTTGGACTAGAAGACCTCCAAGGCCCCTTCCGACTCTGTTATTCTGTTCTTCTGCTGTGGGATTTGCCTATTTTGACGATTCTTCCCTTTTGATGAGGTCACCTGATCCCAACCAGGAAGGATTTAGGTTTCCCCATTTTTCAGGATCCCTTTTCATCTCTTCCTGCAATTTGCTTTGGAAGATGACTCCAAACACCGTCCCAGAGGTCTTTTCTCAAAAGGCAACTGGACTTTGTTTTTCCTTCAAGACATTTTGCTTCTCATCCAAGAAGCTTCGATTTGGGCCCTCGGAACCGAAGAAACTTCTCGGATGAGAAGCGAAATGTCTTTTTGGGGAGAAAAAAGCTCCTTTGGGACAACCAAGACCTGGATTGACTGAGAATCTCCACAGAAACTCAAAACACGGAATATTTTTAAGAGAGAAAAGGAGTCTTGAACTAACCAACTTGGTCTTCTGTTCTGGGCCCTCCTGTGTCTCTCATGTGCCTCCTTCCCCTTCTTCCCTCCAGCCAAGCCCACCGTCACCATCTCCCCCACCAAGATGGAACCTGATTCCCCCAACATCATCCTCCTCTGCACCGCGACGGGCTTTTACCCCGTGGAGATCGAAATCCAGTGGCTGAAGAACGGCCAAACAGAGAAGGAGGGCGTGGCCTATGGGGAGGAGCTACAGAACGGAGACTGGACCTACCAGCTCATGGTGATGCTGGAGACCCAGCCCCAGCGGGGGGACGTCTACACTTGCAAGGTGGAGCACGCCAGCCTGAAGGACCCCATCACTGTCGAATGGGGTAAGCCCCTCCCGTCCTGCTCTGGGGACCCCATCCTATCCTGAGAAGGGGGAGAGACCCTCCCTGTCTGGGGAGAGTCAGAATGGACCCTCCTCCTGGGGGAAGGTGTGCCTGATCCTCCTGCTCAGGTGAGGCTCCTTCTTCCCCAGAGCCCCGTACCTCCAGCTCTGCCAAGAGCAAACTCTGGACGGGGATAATGGGAGCTGTGATAGGAGTGGCCTTCTTTGCGGTGGGGCTCTTCTCTTACCTGAGGGCCAAGAAAGGTGAGTCTGGGGGGATGGATGAGAGGTTGTGGGGAGGGGACCATCTAGGGGAGGCCTCTCATGAAGCTGAGCAGGTGGCCAAGATGGTCTCCTTGAGAAATATTTTTGTCAGCTTCTCTTGTTTGAGGGGCTATTAAGGGAAGATCATGCAACCTATTATGGGCTATCGAAGGCGAGGGGGACCCCCTGAGTCCTCCAGAACCATGAAGGGTCCTGATTGGGTCTTTTTCTCCTTCCAGCAATTCCCATCCAACCTCCTGCAGGTGAGTTTCTCCTCTTCCTCCCTCATCTGAAGTCCTGTGGATACAGCAAAGTTATGAAATTTGGGGCAGCTTTTACTTACAGAGATCTGAAAAAGTATTGCAATCAAAAAAGAAAGCTAAAATCTTGCCCAGAATCTTTCCATGTTTTGGGGAATTGCAAAAGGGAAGGGAAGAAGGGGGCCATTCCTTCCCATTCCTCCCTCAAGGAGGAAGGACCCCAAGGTTTACATTCCCACGTGCATTTTCTAAGCAACCCACCCATTCAGTTAGGCTCACTGTGGAAGGGGGTTCCTGAGGGTATTCAGGCAGGGGGACAAATTCCACCCCTGTGGCTATTTTAAAAGGGGTGAGTCCGATGCTACTATGCACTGTGGTATTGACGGCCTCTTCAGCAAATGGCAGGAGATGTTCCCACCTAAATTGCTGATAATTAACGTAGGATCTCAGGTATTGTTCTATCACTGCATTAGCTCGTCCGGCAGCTCCATTGGTGCTTGGATGGAAGGTGGAGCTAAGCCCTTGAGATGATCCCATCAACTTAATGAACTCCCTCCTAAACTTCACCCTGAACTGGACTCTCCTCTCCCATCCGAGATGATCTTTCTTGGCACCCCATTCAGACTCATTTGGGTTCATTAGTTGGAACCTTGACAGGCTCCTCTTCCTGACCCGCCTTCTCCTTGTGAGAATTCACACAATTTCTGGCCAAGTGACACATCGCTCCGCCTTTTCCTGCCACCCCCTTTGTAGCCCCATCTTCTTTCTTCATATGGAAGGTCTGCAGGGGGGGGTGAGGGGGATGTTCTCTTAATTAACCCTCTAATTAAGTCAGGGAGAATTCCAAAATCCCCTGGAGATGAAATGGGGAGGAATCCCTCATCCATCCCAGCCTTTTCGTTCCTGCAATGGGCATATTCTCCCTCTATCTGTCCCTGCCTATCAACAACCACCCTGCACTTTGGGTCTGCCTTGGGGTTGTGGGGCTAAAAGGGAAGATAAATATGATTTTTAAACTAAAGGTTTCTCTTTATATTCTAATTTTCTTCCCCATCTCTTTTTCTACAGCACTCATGAATTAATCCTGCTCTCTGATGCAAAAGGAAATTATTTCTTTAGTAGCTGATGATTCTTTGTTCTGTTTGCAACCTGTGAAAAATGGAGGCTGAAGTTCACTTCAAGTGGAGAAACAGGAAATGTTGCAATCACTTCAATCGACAAAACATTGTTACAAGCAAGAGCAAAAAAGTTTCTAAGGCAGTCCAAAAAGTTTTTTTAAATGTTTCTTAGGGCAATCTTGTGAAAGTAGAAAAAATAACCTCACCACATGGAACGATTTCACTTCTTTTCCTTCGGGAGCCATCTCTGACTTTGTCAGCATGGGGCCTGCCTGTTTGCTGCTGGTTGGAAGCGCTTCCCTTGGATCGATCTGGGACTTTGCGGTGTCCCTGCGACCAGCAAGGCTTTGTCTTGCTAGTCACCATCTCTTCGGGCTGGTTTAGGTCCTGCCAGGCCGCCCAGGGGCAAAAGTGTCATCGGCAGACTCGGACTGTCGAGTTCGCATGATGTATCATTGTGATGTTGGCTTCTCCTCTGATCTTTTTTCCTCTATTTTATTTACTACCCTAATATTTTTTTTGGCTTAAACTAAAACTTTTTTTATTTTAACAAACTTCTCCTTCTGTTTGTTATAAAATCATACTAAAGATACGTAAGGAAAAGATATAAAAAAATAGTTGAGTCTTCCATTTGGAAGCCTGAGTCTGAAGGTTTTTTTTGAAACAATTTATCCTTTGTTCATTCCTATTTGACTTCACTGACTTTGTCCGAAGGAAGGGTTGGAACTTGTTTATAAAACCTGATAAAGACTCAAGGACACGAACAGTGTTTTGCAGGTGCTCTTGGAATATATTTTGGCAAGAGAAGGAAAAAGAAAGAAAAAGAGAAGAACCTTTCTACTTTGAAAATCTCTTCAAAAAAGTTTGACAGGCTAGAGTGGCAGTAATTATCAGATTCCTCTTTTTCTTTTTCTTTACATTTCTTTTTATTTGGAAAAATGGATCAAAATTCAGATGAAGAAAACTTAATAATCCAAAACATTCTAGCTGGACTTCAAAACATTTTAGAAGGATTTGAGAGATTTGATAAGAAATGGGACAGACTATGGGGTATCACAGCAAAAGATGATGGGGTTGGAGCCCCAGAAATTAAAGAAGAGAATGGAAATACAGAAAACAAAGAAAAGACGTTAGATGAACTCATTAATGGAGTAAATGTGAGTGAAAGCAGAAAGAAGGGAAGCTGGAAAAGTGACTTTGACAATTTGGAGCTTTACCCCAAATTCCAAGATGCAGGAGAAAAAAAAAGAGCGAAAAGGATGGAGCTAAGAAGACAAATCTATCCAGAAATAAGATTGATAACCAAAGTTAAGCTTACCTTAATAACAATTCAAGGGGAACGAAACTACATGAGATCCTTCAAGCTACGAAGTGCGGAGAGAAGTTTTAAACTCTGAAAAGGTGTTAAAAAGAGCATTGACACAACAGCTGGCGAGATAGAAAGGACCATTTTGCTACTGGAAAGACACTGGTTGATAATGCTAGTCAATGATAAAAATTAGCTAACCTTTGATGATTAATAAGTAGGGATTTTAGTATTTTGTTCTTTCTAGACTGTTTTAGATTATCATTGAATGTTTATTTGTTAACATATAATTTACTATGATATTAATAATGAAATGATAACCTTAATTAGGATAAATAACTGGGCCACAAATTGTAAATTGAGATTTGGCGAAAAGATTTATAAACCTTATACATTTTTCTTTAGATCTTGTTATGAAGGTATATATAATTTGGATCAGAAGAGAGGAGACGTGATATAAACAGCAAACAATTGTTTTTTTCCTTTTTCTTTTAACTATAATAATAAGAAGGAAATATTAATGGATACTTTTGGTGATTATTAACTAGAAACCTCAATATCTTTTAGACTGTTTTAGATTTTAAATGGTTATTTTGTTAACACTTATTAATACATTTCTGTTTAGAGATGGTTATAAAGGTATAATCTCATTTGGGCCTGTGGCGAGGAGAGGTGAGAAAAATAAATAATCTTTAGCTAATTACAATAATAACAAAGAAAGGTTAATGGATAATATTTAATGATACAAGCAGGTGCGATGTACTAGTAAAAGTAAAATGGACAGAAGCGTCAATCTGTGAGTTTGGGGGAGGAAAAAAAGGGAGAGGGAATGTTAGATATCCTTTTAACCAACTTTTTTCTAGAATAAGTTATAAAGATTCATTGAGACTGGGGGGGGAAATGCCAGTAGGAGGCTGTGTCCTTAAAACCCTATTAAGTGAAAATGGTGGTATAGTGATAGTAAAATATATAAATTCCAAAATGTACAATTTCATGCCTGAGCACCTGAATTTTTTTCACAGATGTTACCTAAGACAACAATAAAATCAGTATTATTTGAAACTCAAAGTTATGTTTATTTAAGGTACATGCTTAATTAAAAGTGTAATCTAATATCAGTATCACTTAACAACGCTCCTGCTTAGCAACCAAAATGTTGGCTCAGAAACTCTGGCATTGAAGCATGCAAGTCTTAAAGCTGTCAAGTTACAAGATGCTTGCACCCCTAACCCTTTAGGGAAGAAAAACCCAGGGGTCTTCAAACCTGACAGCTTTAAGACTTGTGGACTTCAACTCCCAGAATTCCTCTCCAGTCATGTTGCAGCGATGTCATCGGCGAGGATCTGCTCCATGTTTGGTTTTTTTCACAGGGGGCAGGGCTGCCGCTGAAGATGCCAATGGGCCCCCGCCACTGGCCACTGGCGGGGGCCCGTCGGCATTTTCAGCGGCAGCCCTGCCCCCTGTGAAAAAAACCAAACATGGAGCAGATCCACGCCGATGACACCATTCTGGTGGCGGTGGGGTCTTTGGGGGTTCACTTCAGCCGCAGAGCAGGGTGCAAGCGACTTGCTTTGCTGAACACGGGGTGACTGATGCTAGTCTGAGCGGCTGAAGCCAGCGCAAACTACCGTCAGTCGCTCCGTGCACATCAAAACAAATCTGGGGAGGTCCTTTGCAGGCGGCCAGTTCTAGCCGCCTGCAAAGGACTTCCCCGTGTTTGCTTTGCTGAACACGGGGCGACTGATGGTAATGAGTGGTGCAGCTGATGCCCAGGAGGTCCTAGGAGACCAGCTGTGCTGCATAAGCTCCTGTTGCCATCCCCGCGCCCGTGCTAACCCTAGATTTTCTGAGACCCCTGTGCGACAGATAGAAACTGCTGCACGGGGTTTTCTTGCCACATGCACGGCTGCGCACCTGCGCACCTTAGAGGGAACAGTGGTGCATAGCAAGACTTGAAGATGTAGCCCCCGTTCACTTGTTGGCCACTAGTATGCGTTGCAAGACTTTGAAGAGATAGGTGCAGTTCACTTGTCGGCCACTGGGGTGTGTTGCAAGACTTGAAGATGCAGGCGCAGCGTACTTGTTGGCCACTAGGGTGCGTAGCAAGATTTTGAATATGTAGATGCAGTTCACTTGTCGGCCACTAGAGTGCATTGCAAGACTTGAAGATGTAGCGGCAATTCACTTCTCAGCCACTAGTGTGCGTTGCAAGACTATGAAGATATAGGTGCAGTTCACTTGTTGGCCACTAGGATGCATTGCTTAACTTGGTGATGTAGATGCAGTACACTTGTCGGGCACTAGGGCGCGTTGCAAGACTTGGAGATGCGGGTGCAGTGCACTTGTTGACCACTAGGATGCATTGCTTAACTTGGCAATGTAGGCGCAGTACACTTGTTGGCTACTCGGATGCATTGCAAGACTTGAAGATGTAGCCGCCATTCACTTGTTGGCCACTAGGGAGTGTTGCAAGACTTAAAGATGTAGCCACAGTTCACTTGTCAGCCACTAGGGTGCATTGCAAGACTTAAAGATGCATGTGCAGCGTACTTGTTGGCCATTAGGGAGCGTTGCAAGACTTGAAGATGTAGCGGCAATTCACTTGTCGGCCACTAGGTGCATTGCAAGATTTGAAGATGTAGCCGTAGTTCACTGGTCGACCACTAGGGTGCATTGCTTAATTGGTGATGTAGGCGTAGTGTACTTGTTGGCCACTAGTGTACATTGGAGTACTTTTTGGCCACTAGGGTGCGTTGCTTAATTTGCCGATGTAGGTGCACTACACTTGTTGGCCACTAGGGTACGTTGCAAGACTTGAAGATGTAGCCGCAATTCACTTCTCAGCCACTAAGGCGCGTTGCAAGACTTTGAAGATGTAGGTGCAGTTCACTTGTTGGGCATTAGGGTGCGTTGCTTAACTTGGTGATGTAGATGCAGTACACTTGTTGGCCCCTAGTATGCGTTGCAAGACTTTGAAGAGATAGGTGCAGTTCACTTGTCGGCCACTAGGGTGTGTTGGAAGACTTGAAGATGCAGGCGCAGCGTACTTGTTGGCCACCAGGGTGCGTAGCAAGACTTTGAAGATGTAGGTGCAGTTCACTTGTCGGCCACTAGAGTGCATTGCAAGACTTGAAGATGTAGCCGCAGTTCACTTGTTGGCCACTAGGGTGCGTTGCTTAACTTGGCAATGTAGGTGCAGTACACTTGTTGGCCACTAGGCTACGTTGCAAGACTTGAAGATGTAGCGGCAATTCACTTCTCAGCCACTAGTGTGCGTTGCAAGACTATGAAGATGTAGGTGCAGTTCACTTGTTGGCCACTAGGATGCGTTGCTTAACTTGGTGATGTAGATGCAGTACACTTGTCTGCCACTAGGGTGCGTAGCAAGACTTTGAAGATGTATCCGCAGTTCACTTGTTGGCCAGTAGGGTGGGTTGCTTAACTTGGTGCTGTAGACGCAGTACACTTGTCAGCTACTAGGATTGGTTGCAAGACTTGAAGATGTAGCCGCAGGGAGGGCATAAACCCAGGGACTTTCAGCATCTCAGTCCTTCCTTCTCTTCTTCTCCACCAACATTGAAGCCTGTGATCACCGTTTCTGTTCGGGGCTCGAGCCATGTGGTCCTGTCCACCATTAAAACCGTCTTTCCAAGCAGCCTCCATGTCTCCAGTGTCTTTTCCCCCACTTGGATCCGAACCCAGAAGGACATTTCTTTCATCAGAAGCAAAGAAGGAGAAAGGGAAAAAGGAATAGGAGGGAGGGAGAAATGAAGAAAAGAGAAATAAAGAGGGAGGTAGGAGGGAAGGAAGGAAAGAGAGACGGAGGGAGGGAGGGAGGGTGGGAGGGAAGGAAGGAAGGAAGGAAGAGGAGGGAAAGATTGAAAGAAGGAAAAGGGGGACGTTGGGAGGCTTGTAGACCGGGTCGCATCATGTCGGCCCAGTACTGCCTTCAAGCCGGTAGACCGGGGTCTGTCTTCACAAGTGGTAGACTGGGCCCCACCATGTCAGGTACTTTTTTAGTTGGTAGACCGGGAGCCGTCTGTGGCATTGGTAGACCAGATGCTGTCCACACGAGCGGTAGACCGGGTCCCTTCTTTGCAATTGGTAGACTGGGTCCTGTCTGCGTAATTGGTAGACCGGGCTGTGCCCCCATAACTGGAAGACCAGGTTGATTCAAATTTGCCTACTTTCACAGGTGCCCTTCAGACCCCGTCTGGCACGATGTCTGGCCTTGGGTGAACTGGCCTTGATGCCATGTCTGATGGGCCCCCCTGTTTGACCGCTTTTGTCATAATGGGTGTCCCCCTATATTATAGTTTTGGAAGCTCTCCAGCCTATTGGCCTTAGCAGGGAGCCCCTTTTGTGAGAGTGAGAAGAATTGACGGAGAGAAGTTTCCTCGGAAGTTGTGGGAAGTTGATCCCTGGAAGGAGAGCCAGGACTGTCATGTGTCAAAAGTGGTGCATTGCAGGGATGTAAAAGAGAAAGGCCACAGGGCAGTCGTGAAACATGTAAGGAGCCAACGTGTGACGGATTCGCCCGGGGTCTGAAGGGCACCTGTGAAAGTAGGGAGGTTTGAAGCAACCTGGTCTTCCAGTTATTGCGGGCACAGCCCGGTCTACCAATTACGCATAGAGGACCCGGTCTACCAATTGCAAAGAAGGGGCCCGGTCTACCACTCGTGTGGACAGCATCCGGTCTAACAATGCCACAGACGGCTCCCGGTCTACCAACTAAAAAGGTACCTGGCATGGTGGGGCCCGGTCCACCACTTGTGAAGACAGACCCCGGTCTACCGGCTTGAAGGCAGTACCGGAACGACATGATGCGACCTGGTCTACAAGCCTCCCGACGCCCCCCTTTTCCTTCCTTCTATCTTTCCCTCCTCTTCCTTCCTTCCTTCCTTCCCTCCCTTTCCCTTCTCCCTCCCTCCCTCCCTCCGTCTCTCTTTCCTTCCTTCCCTCCTACCTCCCTCTTTGTTTCTCTTTTCTTCATTCCTCCCTCCCTCCTATTCCTTTTTCCCTTTCTCCTTCTTTCCTTCTGATGAAAGACATGTCCTTCTGGGTTTGGATCCAAGTGGGGGAAAAGACACTGGAGACATGGAGGATGCTTGGAAAGATGGTTTTAATGGTGGACAGGACCACATGGCTTGAGCCCTGGACAGAAAAGGTGATCAGATGCTTCAATGTTGGTGGAGAAGAAGAGAAGGAAGGACTGAGATGCTGTTTCCCTGGGTTTATGCCCTCCCTGCGGCTACATCTTCAAGTCTTGCTATGCACAATAGTGGTCAACAAGTGCACTGCACCTGCATCTTCAAGTCTTGCAACGCACCCTAGTGGCCAACAAGTGTACTGCACCTACATCGCCGTTAAGCAACGCACGCTAGTGGCCGACAAGTGTACTGCATCTATATCACCAAGTTAAGCAACGCATCCTAGTGGCCAACAAGTGAACTGCACCTACATCTTCATAGTCTTGCAACGCACACTAGTGGCTGAGAAGTGAATTGCCGCTACATCTTCAAGTCTTGCAACGTAGCCTAGTGGCCAACAAGTGTACTGCACCTACATTGCCAAGTTAAGCAACGCACCCTAGTGGCCAACAAGTGAACTGCGGCTACATCTTCAAGTCTTGCAATGCACTCTAGTGGCCGACAAGTGAACTGCACCTACATCTTCAAAGTCTTGCTACGCACCCTGGTGGCCAACAAGTACGCTGCGCCTGCATCTTCAAGTCTTCCAACACACCCTAGTGGCCGACAAGTGAACTGCACCTATCTCTTCAAAGTCTTGCAACGCATACTAGGGGCCAACAAGTGTACTGCATCTACATCACCAAGTTAAGCAACGCACCCTAATGCCCAACAAGTGAACTGCACCTACATCTTCAAAGTCTTGCAACGCGCCTTAGTGGCTGAGAAGTGAATTGCGGCTACATCTTCAAGTCTTGCAACACACCCTAGTGGCCAAAAAGTACTCCAATGTACACTAGTGGCCAACAAGTACACTACGCCTACATCACCAATTAAGCAATGCACCCTAGTGGTTGACCAGTGAACTACGGCTACATCTTCAAGTCTTGCAATGCACCTAGTGGCCGACAAGTGAATTGCCGCTACATCTTCAAGTCTTGCAACGCTCCCTAATGGCCAACAAGTACGCTGCACATGCATCTTTAAGTCTTGCAATGCACCCTAGTGGCTGACAAGTGAACTGTGGCTACATCTTTAAGTCTTGCAACGCTCCCTAATGGCCAACAAGTACGCTGCACATGCATCTTTAAGTCTTGCAATGCACCCTAGTGGCCGACCAGTGAACTACGGCTACATCTTCAAGTCTTGCAATGCACCCTAGTGGCCGACAAGTGTACTGCACCTACATCTTCAAGTCTTGCAACGCTCCCTAATGGCCAACAAGTACGATACACATGCATCTTTAAGTCTTGCAATGCACCCTAGTGGCTGACAAGTGAACTGTGGCTACATCTTTAAGTCTTGCAACGCTCCCTAGTGGCCAACAAGTGAAGGGCGGCTACATCTTCAAGTCTTGCTATGCACAATAGTGGTCAACAAGTGCACTGCACCTGCATCTCCAGGTCTTGCAATGCATCCGAGTAGCCAACAAGTGTACTGGGCCTACATTGCCAAGTTAAGCAATGCATCCTAGTGGTCAACAAGTGCACTGCACCCGCATCTCCAAGTCTTGCAACGCGCCCTAGTGCCCGACAAGTGTACTGCATCTACATCACCAAGTTAAGCAACGCATCCTAGTGGCCAACAAGTGAACTGCACCTATATCTTCATAGTCTTGCAACGCACACTAGTGGCTGAGAAGTGAATTGCCGCTACATCTTCAAGTCTTGCAACGTAGCCCAGTGGCCAACAAGTGTACTGTACCTACATTGCCAAGTTAAGCAACACACCCTAGTGGCCAACAAGTGAACTGCGGCTACATCTTCAAGTCTTGCAATGCACTCTAGTGGCCGACAAGTGAACTGCACCTACATATTCAAAATCTTGCTACGCACCCTAGTGGCCAACAAGTACGCTGCGCCTGCATCTTCAAGTCTTGCAACACACCCGAGTGGCCGACAAGTGAACTGCACCTATCTCTTCAAAGTCTTGCAACGCATACTAGTGGCCAACAAGTGAACGGGGGCTACATCTTCAAGTCTTGCTATGCACCACTGTTCCCTCTAAGGTGCACAGGTGCGCAGCCGTGCATGTGGCAAGAAAACCCCGTGCAGCAGTTTCTATCTGTCGCACAGGGGTCTCAGAAAATCTAGGGTTAGCACGGGCGCGGGGATGGCAACAGGAGCTTATGCGGCACAGCTCTTCTCCTAGGACCTCCTGGGCATCAGCTGCACTACTCATTACCATCAGTCGCCCCGTGTTCAGCAAAGCAAACACGGGGAAGTCCTTTGCAGGCGGCTAGAACTGGCCGCCTGCAAAGGACCTCCCCAGATTTGTTTTGATGTGCACGGAGCGACTGACGGTAGTTTGCGCTGGCTTCAGCCGCTCAGACTAGCATCAGTCACCCCGTGTTCAGCAAAGCAAGTCGCTTGCACCCTGCTCTGCGGCTGAAGTGAACCCCCAAAGACCCCACCGCCACCAGAATGGTGTCATCGGCGTGGATCTGCTCCATGTTTGGTTTTTTTCACAGGGGGCAGGGCTGCCGCTGAAAATGCCGATGGGCCCCCGCCAGTGGCCAGTGGCGGGGGCCCGTTGGCATCTTCAGCGGCAGCCCTGCCCCCTGTGAAAAAAACCAAACATGGAGCAGATCCTCGCCGATGACATCGCTGCAACATGACTGGAGAGGAATTCTGGGAGTTGAAGTCCACAAGTCTTAAAGCTGTCAGGTTTGAAGACCCCTGGGTTTTTCTTCCCTAAAGGGTTAGGGGTGCAAGGATCTTGTAACTTGACAGCTTTAAGACTTGCATGCTTCATGCCAGAGTTTCTGAGCCAACATTTTGGTTGCTAAGCAGGAGCGTTGTTAAGTGATACTGATATTAGATTACACTTTTAATTAAGCATGTACCTTAAATAAACATAACTTTGAGTTTCAAATAATACTGATTTTATTGTTGTCTTAGGTAACATCTGTGAAAAAAATTCAGGTGCTCAGGCATGAAATTGTACATTTTGGAATTTATATATTTTACTATCACTATACCACCATTTTCACTTAATAGGGTTTTAAGGACACAGCCTCCTACTGGCATTTCCCCCCCAGTCTCAATGAATCTTTATAACTTATTCTAGAAAAAAGTTGGTTAAAAGGATATCTAACATTCCCTCTCCCTTTTTTTCCTCCCCCAAACTCACAGATTGACGCTTCTGTCCATTTTACTTTTACTAGTACATCGCACCTGCTTGTATCATTAAATATTATCCATTAACCTTTCTTTGTTATTATTGTAATTAGCTAAAGATTATTTATTTTTCTCACCTCTCCTCGCCACAGGCCCAAATGAGATTATACCTTTATAACCATCTCTAAACAGAAATGTATTAATAAGTGTTAACAAAATAACCATTTAAAATCTAAAACAGTCTAAAAGATATTGAGGTTTCTAGTTAATAATCACCAAAAGTATCCATTAATATTTCCTTCTTATTATTATAGTTAAAAGAAAAAGGAAAAAAACAATTGTTTGCTGTTTATATCACGTCTCCTCTCTTCTGATCCAAATTATATATACCTTCATAACAAGATCTAAAGAAAAATGTATAAGGTTTATAAATCTTTTCGCCAAATCTCAATTTACAATTTGTGGCCCAGTTATTTATCCTAATTAAGGTTATCATTTCATTATTAATATCATAGTAAATTATATGTTAACAAATAAACATTCAATGATAATCTAAAACAGTCTAGAAAGAACAAAATACTAAAATCCCTACTTATTAATCATCAAAGGTTAGCTAATTTTTATCATTGACTAGCATTATCAACCAGTGTCTTTCCAGTAGCAAAATGGTCCTTTCTATCTCGCCAGCTGTTGTGTCAATGCTCTTTTTAACACCTTTTCAGAGTTTAAAACTTCTCTCCGCACTTCGTAGCTTGAAGGATCTCATGTAGTTTCGTTCCCCTTGAATTGTTATTAAGGTAAGCTTAACTTTGGTTATCAATCTTATTTCTGGATAGATTTGTCTTCTTAGCTCCATCCTTTTCGCTCTTTTTTTTTCTCCTGCATCTTGGAATTTGGGGTAAAGCTCCAAATTGTCAAAGTCACTTTTCCAGCTTCCCTTCTTTCTGCTTTCACTCACATTTACTCCATTAATGAGTTCATCTAACGTCTTTTCTTTGTTTTCTGTATTTCCATTCTCTTCTTTAATTTCTGGGGCTCCAACCCCATCATCTTTTGCTGTGATACCCCATAGTCTGTCCCATTTCTTATCAAATCTCTCAAATCCTTCTAAAATGTTTTGAAGTCCAGCTAGAATGTTTTGGATTATTAAGTTTTCTTCATCTGAATTTTGATCCATTTTTCCAAATAAAAAGAAATGTAAAGAAAAAGAAAAAGAGGAATCTGATAATTACTGCCACTCTAGCCTGTCAAACTTTTTTGAAGAGATTTTCAAAGTAGAAAGGTTCTTCTCTTTTTCTTTTGTGAGAGTGGGCTTGCATTGATACAAGCATTCTCACAATCCGATGGACCACTTCACGAATCTCTAATTCCTAGGCTGCTTTGGCAATGAGACACACACACACTGCAGACTGGGTGAAAATGGTGATTTCTGGCTAAACCAGAACACTTTTTATTAGGAAAGTTCAAAGAAAGCTAGTCAGCAGTTAATACAAACAAAGGATCTCACAGTATGTTACAAATCACTTCTTGATTACACATTCTGGCAGAAAGGCAGGGAGGAGGGACAAAAGGTACTCTTTGATAAGGGGAAATGAGGAGGTATGGAATTGTAAATCACATAAAGTGCTACATTTCAGCCTAGGCATATGGAGTCTTGTTACATGAGGCGGCAAAAGGATGCAAGGCTAATTCTGTGTGTTTATATCTCAGATAATAGAGGCCTCTCATCTCTGTGTGTATCTGTGTATTGCTATTCACATAGACACTCGAAATGAATTCGGCTTCCTTATCTAAAAGCTTTCCCAGGACTGTTTTTTCTATATGGCTCTTGGCAAATGTTCACTGGGGTCCTTTGATCCAGATAGAATTGATCCAGATAGATATTCTATCCTATCCTATTGATCCCAGCTAATTTCACCCAGCCAATTATGGGATAGTTTCCCACATCTCCTCCTTTTTTATTTTTTAAATGGAAGCAATTGCCATGGGTTGTTTCTTTCTCACAAATCCCCCTTCCATTGGATATCCAGGGATTATTAATTATGATATTGACACTTATTAATAATGCGTGATGCTTCTGGATAGCAGCGTCCGCAATACTTTGCATAGTGGATCTCAATAATGGTATTATGCATGGCAACATAGTTAATCCCAAAAATATCATTCCAATAAAAAATAAACCTTGCTTCCAATTGTTAAAAATACCTCCAAGCCAACCATCAGTGTCCAATATGCCTTTCCAGGAACATGTGCAGTTTGTATCATAGTTCGAGTTATTTTTTCTATCACAATTCCAGAATCATCAATTTGTATACAACAATTACTAAGATTAAATTTACCACACACTCCGCCTTCGGCAGCGAGCAAATAGTCTAAGGCTAAACGATTTTGCATAATATAAGTTCTTGACAATACACTTTCTTTTGCAAGCTTAGTTAATGCCAATGCAGTTTCATTTGTAATTATTTCTAATACAGCTTGTAATCTAATAATGCGATTTATCATATATATCGGCGTTCTATATCCCCACGAACCGTCTTGTGCCCACGTCGCAGGATCATAATATGCAATAATTCTCTCAGGGGGCCACTCATCATCCTTCCAGTTACCTATTTTTATCCCTTTAGCAAGATCTATTGTACGTTTACGTCTTTCAAGAGTATCATATACAGGGACTCCCAATTTTTGTTTTTTCTCTATAGGCATTAGGAAGAATGAAGGTTGAATCGCCCCCAAGATGCATGACCCATACCACCCCGCGGGTAACATATTATAGGCAAAATTACCACATATCCAATATAACCCATCAGGTGAATTCCACACAATAGTATCATTTTCAGGGTCTGAAAGTCCTCGTAACTTAGTTACTTCCAGCAATGAGTTTTCAGGTTTGGTCATATTAGTTTGTGAAACCCAAGTGTTATTTTCCCACTCATTAGAACATTTTAAAAATCCCATAGGTTTATTTCTTTTAGTCTGATTATTTTTATTTCTGGTATAACATATGTGACCTATTATATGAGAGGTAACTTGCCAGGTTTCATTGAAGTTGTTATTAAAGGTGAAGTTCCCTTTCCATTGTGCTATTTCAGTATAATTTGCTTCTTGTACATGCCATGGCCAGCGATCTCCCATAGTGGTTCCTCCACATACAAAACAATTTTTTAACATAAGTTCTGTAGCAACTTCTTGAGCCAAATTAATAAACATATTTTTTGCTTTTGGAGGTGTAGGTAGATCGTTAAGTTTAGCAATCTCCTGCTCATAACTCCAAAAAAACTTTACAGGTTGATTTGTCAATTTTGTTGCTTCAGTCTTTACAATAATATATCCATAAGGATCCTTTCCTGCTTTATCTATACCAATACCATAATGATAGTATCGGGTGCCTAAAGTACCTGCTACCTGTGCAGAAAGGCAGAGTGGTGTGCAGTGATGGGATTGACAATCAGTAGTGACTGGAGTAATAGAAAGATCGAAATTGTTAGGTCCATAGCCACTTGTATACCAATATACACTCGGTTGGGTATAGCCTCCATGTGCTGAAAGTGTCGAGCGAGTGAATAAATATCTGTGGTTTTGGATATATGATTGTTCCCACGACTGTCCTCCACAGGTTACCCCCGCGGATCCTGTTCCTTGCCCTATAGCAATTGCTAAACATGTATCAAAACAAACAGTAATGGGTGCCATTCCCTTTGAAACATTATGGGCTATGTACCCTGATAATCTTTGTGCTGTAAGAAATTGATGTTTTAAACTAGATCCTCCTTTATAGCCATAAACATAGATGCTACTTGTTATAGGTCCTACCGCTTTTGGTTCATAACATTGTATCCCATTTGGTGTATAGCATTGATTGTATTGTGTATTGTTATGTGTGCATGGTGGTATTAAGGTTCCATTGCATTCAGGTTTCATAGTATAATATATTAAGGTCATGGAAATTGTTTTGCCTTGTTTGGTTTTTTGTAAACAGGCTGTGCAAATGTCCTCTTTTCTCTCTCTTTTTGTTAGGTGGCGAGAGCTGCCTCCTCCTATCTCTTGTTGATAACTCAATAACGTTAAGAACCACTCACTAACTGGGGGAAATTTTATACTTGCTCTTGAAGTTACTTCTGTTTTTATCATTTTATTAGGTAACCCTTTTTGGTATTGTGTGCATTGGTACCAACCTATAGAATTCTCTGTAATTTTTATTCTAATATGTGAAGAGCAGCCATTCTCTTTCGGGTGTGAAATACCTCTCACATTTTGGATTGCCTTTTTGAATTTTGCAGGCAAAAATTGCCATGTAATTAAACACGCTGTTTCCGGATCTTTCAAATAACAAGTTAAGGTAACTTGTGTATTGGCTTCTCCATATGTATTGTGAGGGTAGATGCATATCCCTTGAGAATTGCAGTTTTCCCCATTGGAGTATGGAATGATCGCTCTTTTTGAGTGGTTGTGTGTGAAAGGAATTTCTTGAATATCCCCCTCTATTCCCTTCTTATTTTTGCGTTCATATTCACATGCCCCCCATACGATTAAAAGCATAATTCCCATCCCCAACATCATTAGCAAAAGGTGCAACAGAAAATGCTTACAAGACATCGGAGGAGCCCAAAAATCCCAAAATCCCATTTCCTGTCCAGGCGAAGGTCCTCTGAAAAATGGGCATCGGGGCTGACGTACTCTGGGAACATATGACCGGCCAACGACCTGTTCCGGACGGATTTTCATCTTGAGTACTAGATATCAAAAGAGGGGTCAATAGATCTTTGGTGATAATGGTTATAAAAAGGATTGTCAATAGCTTGTTGTACTGTTGGTGTGATACGAAGTTCAGTAGTGATACGGGAGGGATCGGTGTAGTTAAAATATTTTTGAAGATATTGTTCAATTATCACAATGTCACACGGGATCCTGCAGTCAATGCACAGCTCACAGGAATAACAGTGGGAGCAGCAGCAATTCTAGTCGTCTGTTGTTTGAAACAAAAGGGATAGGCTTGCTTCGGGATCCTTTTTATCATCTGTCTTCACTGGTCTCTCATGAAACGGTCGTACGCATCTTCCAGGAACCCACAACACTCTGTCCGGGAGTTGCACGGCAGCGTATCCACGTCCCCAGGTAACGAGCTCCACTGGGCCCTTCCACTGAGGGTCTGGCAATTGTCTGTAATAAACAAGAGGGCGGGGAGAAACTACGCTATGCTGAAAATGTCTTTCCCCAGCTGTGGAAGCTATGGGTGAGCCTGTAAGATTTAAAAAATTCTGTGTGTATAAGGCTTTGCTTAAACGGTTTTGGATTTCAGGCAGCCCTATCTTAAAGGGGCCTTGCTGTTTGTCAAGCATCATTTTTAGTGTTAAATTTGCTCTTTCTACAATTCCTTGTCCTTGGGAATTGTATGGGATTCCAAATTTATGGACAATTTTCCATTGATCACAAAAGGTAGCGAATGCAGCGCTACTGTATGCGGGTCCATTATCTGTTTTAATCTCCAGGGGGCTTCCTAAGACTGAAAAAGAGCGCATACAATGGTTGATCACTTGTTTGGTTGTTTCCCCCCGCTGTGGGCTTGCAAAAATAAAACCTGAAAAGGTATCCACTGTGACATGAATATATTTCCAGGGTGCGAAAGAATGGTATTGTGTAACGTCCATTTGCCATATCTCACATCGTTTAATTCCTCGGGGGTTAACTCCCATAGGAATTGCGTTACCTTGCCTGCTACAGGTTGAGCACTGCTGGATGATTGCTACAGCCTCGGTTTTTGAAATTCCAAACATCTTCACTAAGGCTTTTGCATTTTGATGAAAATACTCATGGCTTTCCCATGGAGTTGCAAATCCAATAAAACTTTCCCTAGCTGCTTTGTCTGCATAATCATTTCCCTCTGTTAGCATTCCAGGAAGTGACTGGTGACTCCTAATATGAGCCACAAAATATTGAAATTTTCTATCCATAATTAATTGCTGTAACTGTAAAAACATATCTAACAATTGCTTATCTAGGGCTGGTGAAAGATAGGCATCAAACAAGTTATTAATCACTTGGTAAACATACAATGAATCCACAATTAAATTAAATGTTTGGTCTTTTAATTTCTCAAATGCTAATATGGAGGCAGCCAACTCAGAACGCTGTGCTGAACTCTGAGGGTGCGTGTGGTAAGTTATCCACTGAGATTTGATACACACATGCACCCCTGTTCTTAGTTCCGTCAGCGAAAACTGTAACTGCATTTTTAATTGGCAGTTTACTTTGTAAGGAAGTCAATTGTAAATGTTGTAGATTCAGTAACAAAAACCTATAATCTGTGGGATAGTGGTATTTAATTGTCCCTAAATAGTCACTTAAGGCCAATTGAAGTGCGTCTGATATTTGAAAATATTTTTCCCACCAAGGTAGTGGGTAAGGAACGTAAAAAGTTTCTGGATCCGTTCCCAGTACAGCTCGAGCTCTCTCTCTTAACTTTATAATTATCTGGGATAACAATAGAGGTTTTGTTGAAACTGTTCTCCCCGGGCTGTTTGCTAAGTGTATCCATTCAATCACTAACACTTTGTTCTGTTGTGTTTGCAACAAACACCCTGTGGGCAAGTTTTTGGTATTGAAAATAGCAGCTGAGATAGGAACGTGTGAAACCATCCTGTCCACCCAAGTCTTTGTTAGAGCTGCTTCAATCACCTGAATACACAGTTTTTCTTTGTCCCCTATGGTTAGTATAGCAGCAGGCTCCTTTCCTCCTGCCAGCAATGCAAATAAGGGTTGTAATTGACTCGTAGTTAATCCCATGTAGGGACGTGCCCAGTTAATTGAACCCAAATATTGTTGTAACTGCACCAAACTACATTTATCCATTTCAGGTAGTTTTGGAATTACTGGTGAGGCATGAGATGTCATGATTCTATGTCCCAAATATAAATATGGTGGCATAGTTTGAATTTTTTCTGAAGCAATTTTAAATCCTTTATCATTAAAATCTTGTATGATCTCCTTTAAAATCTGTGAATGTGCACTCTGTGCATTCTTTTCTATTGCTAGCAAGATATCATCCATGTAGTGGTAAAATAGGATACCTTTATACTTGGCTCTAAAATGTTTTAAAATATTATTAATGTAATATTGACAAAGCGTTGGGCTATTTAGCATTCCCTGGGGTAAAACTTTCCACTGATACCTTACTGTTGGCTCACTATAATTTAGTACAGGAATTGTAAATGCAAATAATACTCTGTCCTTTTTATGTAAAGGTATTGAGAAGAAGGCATCTTTTAAATCAATAACTGTTAAAGCATAATTTTGAGGAATGATATTAGGATTTGGTAATCCGCATTGCAGGGGTCCCATGGGACAAATCACGTCATTTATCTTTCTTAAATCTTGAAGCATTCTCCACTTCCCTGATTTTTTCTTAATTAAAAATACAGGAGTATTATAAGGGCTATTTGACAATTCTATTTTTTTATCTAATAACAACTGTTGCACAATTTCTTTTAAGGCTTCTAATTTAACAATAGGGAGGGGCCACTGATTAATCCAAATTGGGTTATTGTTTTTTAATGTAAGTTTCATTAAAGGGTCCATTTCATTTATTCTTAATACAAAACATTCATTACCATCAGTTCAAAAAGCTATATGTAAGCCAATGAGCTCTATTTTCTTACTGTCTGTCTCCCTCTAGGTCTGAAAGCAGTTACACACACACATCTCTCTCTCCCCCCTTCTCCTGTTTCCTTCCAAGGAAAGATTCAGGGGGAAAAGGGGGGGGGTGGAACTCACGCACGCAATCACTTTAAGTTAGCTCAGGGCTGAACAATTCTACAAACGGCTATCCTGCTCTTTAAAACATGCTTTCTCTCAACAAATTTGGAAATGATAACACAAAAGCATACACACATCCCATTAAACAACTTTGCAACTTACTGTTTCTTTATATGAAAGAAATCAAAGTACGTGCATACCAACTTTTACCATTTAACATATATTAACACTGCAATCAAACTGCTTGTGTAAATTAACTTCACATGCAAAATCCTTTGTCATGCATTCTTCAAACAGCGAGGAATTTCAGAGAGCAGTTTAAATCCTAACTACTCTTCTCACCCTCACGGCTTCAAGCCAAAGCCCATTTACAAACTTCAAACATCAATTTAATGCAATTCTCCTCTTTCTCTTTACCTCTATTCACTTTCTTTTCTTTCTCTCTACCTCTCTCTCACTCTTTTTTCATTCTTTCTCTACCTTACTCCAAAGTCAGGGTTGCCCCAAACTGAGACAACAAATCTCTCCCCCACAAATTAACATGCAATTTTAAAACAACCGGTCGGATACGTGCCTTAATTATTGAACCCGGGATGGACACCTAAGAATTTTTTTAACAGACATTACATCAAAGTAATCAAGTCCAATTACCTAGGTCTTCCCATTCAGTCAGGCTTTACCTCATTACTTACTAAATTTCTTACTTTTCTTTTAAAAGACAACTATTACAGCTGCAACAATTTTCATCTGATGGTGGCCAGAAAGTCAGCAAATTTGTTACAAAATTGAACACTTTAAAATCCCTGTCTTTTGGATTGAAAACATCTTGTCTACAATTACCTTGAGGGTGCACAAAAACTTAGACACACATTCATGCACGCACAAAAACATTTTTTTTCCCATTCCAATTCAGATCTGACACGGGCTTTTGTAATTAGAGCTGCAAAGAGTGCAGGTTTCTGAGAAATGAAACATCTGTGAAAAAGTTTCAGGTGCTCAGGCAGAAAAATGTGCTTAAAGCAATCAGAAGAGAAATCAGATGAGTCAGTAAGAAAGGAGTAACAAGAACTCCTTGAGACATGAAATCAGATGAGGAAAGACTAGGAGAGACATTGTAAGAGGGACATCGTGGGGGGTAATGGAAGAAAGGTAGCCAGGATCACCGGAGGAAAATAGGAAAAGCCTGGCAGATTCACTTGCCAAAAGATTGAAATGAGAAGGAAAATAAAAGGCAGCCTTTTGTGTGGGGCTGGCCGAATGCCCCAAAATTAATCTCCCGACTGTGAAACAGACAGAAGCGTAACGTTGAGAAGCTTTAAAGGCATACATACAAGGGAAAAGAAAGCCTTGGATTCAGAGTGAGAGTGTGAATTTAGCAAAGAGGTTTCTGAATATAGTGGGGGGGGTGTCTGGTCCCCCCATCACGGCTTGTTCATGAGTTTTTAAACATTCCGTGATGATCTGCCAAGTGGAAAGTATTTTTGCTGCTGAGTACCATTCATTTGGCAATAAAACATCTACAATTTCTGTTGTTACTTCTTCAGATTTTTCTGGGGTGTTAGATTTTTCTTCTTGAGGAGTTTGCTTTAAAATCTCCTCTTTGCTTTCCCTTTTCTCTCCCCCTATAGCCTTTGTTGTTATTTCCTCATACTTGGGAGGGGCAGTGGGGTTTAGAGATGCTAATTCATCTGCCTGCTTTTTGGAAAGCGTGAATGTGTCTCCGTGATGAAGACAGAGAGCGGTTAAAACAGCCTTCCAGCTGATTAATATTATTGTGGGTGCTCTGGGCTCCTCGTGTAAATAGGAGCCTATTTTCTCCCACGTGTCTATATTAAGAGATCCAAATGTTGGGTAACACGGACAGTATTGCCAAATGTACCTCATTAATTCTCTAACCTCTTTTTTTGTGGGAAGTTCACTTTTATCCTTTAATATAATTTTATGAGCTCCAATTATCTGTCCAATCTCCTTAAGGTGAGCCTTCTGCTCTCTGGACAGGGGTCCTGTTTCCTTAAGGTGGGCCTCCCGCCCCTTAGACAAATCTTTTCCCATACTTACGAAAGGTGCGCTGGGTAAGAGATGGGAATATTGGGCACGCTGAAAGTCCGTTCGACCTGTCTGGGCCTCCCTGCGTCGCACCTCGACTGATTCCTGGCGTTGTGAAATGGATCACGTCGGAGGTCACCACTTGTGAGAGTGGGCTTGCATTGATACAAGCATTCTCACAATCCGATGGACCACTTCACGAATTTCTAATTCCTAGGCTGCTTTGGCAATGAGACACACACACACTGCAGACTGGGTGAAAATGGTGATTTCTGGCTAAACCAGAACACTTTTTATTAGGAAAGTTCAAAGAAAGCTAGTCAGCAGTTAATACAAACAAAGGATCTCACAGTATGTTACAAATCACTTCTTGATTACACATTCTGGCAGAAAGGCAGGGAGGAGGGACAAAGGGTACTCTTTGATAAGGGGAAATGAGGAGGTATGGAATTGTAAATCACATAGGGTGTTACATTTCAGCCTAGGCATATGGAGTCTTGTTACATGAGGCGGCAAAAGGATGCAAGGCTAATTCTGTGTGTTTATATCTCAGATAATAGAGGCCTCTCATCTCTGTGTGTATCTGTGTATTGCTATTCACATAGCCACTCGAAATGAATTCGGCTTCCTTATCTAAAAGCTTTCCCAGGACTGTTTTTTCTATATGGCTCTTGGCAAATGTTCACTGGGATCCTTTGATCCAGATAGAATTGATCCAGATAGATATTCTATCCTATCCTATTGATCCCAGCTAATTTCACCCAGCCAATTATGGGATAGTTTCCCACATTCTTTCTTTTTCCTTCTCTTGCCAAAATATATTCCAAGAGCACCGGCAAAACACTGTTCGTGTCCTTGAGTCTTTATCAGGTTTTATAAACAAGTTCCAAACCTTCCTTCGGACAAAGTCAGTGAAGTCAAATAGGAATGAACAAAGGATACATTGTTTCAAAAAAAACCTTCAGACTCAGGCTTCCAAATGGAAGACTCAACTATTTTTTTATATCTTTTCCTTACGTATCTTTAGTATGATTTTATAACAAACAGAAGGAGAAGTTTGTTAAAATAAAAAAAGTTTTAGTTTAAGCCAAAAAAATATTAGGGTAGTAAATAAAATAGAGGAAAAAAGATCAGAGGAGAAGCCAACATCACGACGATACATCATGCGAACTCGACAGTCCGAGTCTGCCGATGACACTTTTGCCCCTGGGCGGCCTGGCAGGACCTAAACCAGCCCGAAGAGATGGTGACTAGCAAGACAAAGCCTTGCTGGTCGCAGGGACACCGCAAAGTCCCAGATCGATCCAAGGGAAGCGCTTCCAACCAGCAGCAAACAGGCAGGCCCCAGGCTGACAAAGTCAGAGATGGCTCCCGAAGGAAAAGAAGTGAAATCGTTCCATGTGGTGAGGTTATTTTTTCTACTTTCACAAGATTGCCCTAAGAAACATTTAAAAAAACTTTTTGGACTGCCTTAGAAACTATTTTGCTCTTGCTTGTAACAATGTTTTGTCGATTGAAGTGATTGCAACATTTCCTGTTTCTCCACTTGAAGTGAACTTCAGCCTCCATTTTTCACAGGTTGCAAACAGAACAAAGAATCATCAGCTACTAAAGAAATAATTTCCTTTTGCATCAGAGAGCAGGATTAATTCATGAGTGCTGTAGAAAAAGAGACGGGGAAGAAAATTAGAATATAAAGAGAAACGTTTAGTGTAAAAATCATATTTATCTCCCCTTTTAGTCCCACAACCCCAAAGGCAGGCCCACACTGCAGGGGGGTGGTTGATGGGCAGGGACAGAAAGAGGGAGAATGTGCCCATTGCAGGAACGAAAAGGCTGGGATGGATGAGGGATTCCTCCCCATTTCATCTCCAGGGGATTTTGGAATTCTCCCTAACATAATTAGAGGGTTAATTAAGAGAACATCCCCTCCCCCTCCCTGCAGACCTTCCATATGAAGAGAGAAGATGGGGGTGGCAGGAAAAGGCGGAGCGATGGGTCACTTGGCAGGAATTGGGGAGATTCTCACAAGGAGAAGGGGGGTCAGGAAGAGGAGCCTGTCAAGGTTCCAACTAATGAACCCAAATGAGTCTGAATGGGGGCCAAGAAGGATCATCTCGGATGGGGGAGGGGAGTCCAGTTCAGGGCGAAGTTTAGGAGGGAGTTCATTGAGTTGATAGGGTCATCTCAAGGGCTTAGCTCCACCTTCCATCCAAGCACCAATGGAGCTGCGGGACGAGCTAATGCAGTGATAGAACAATACCTGAGATCCTACGTTAATTATCAGCAATTTAGGTGGGAACATCTCCTGCCATCTGCTGAAGAGGCCTTCAACACCACAGTGCATAGTAGCATTGGACACACCTCTTTTAAAATAGCCACAGGGGTGGGATTTGTCCTTCTGCCTGAATACCCTCAGGAACCCCCTTCCACAGTGAGCCTAACTGAATGGGTGGGTTGCTTACAAAATGCACGTGGGAATGTAAACCTTGGGGTCCTTCCTCCTTGAGGGAGGAATGGGAAGGAATGGCCCCTCCTTCCCTTCCCTTTTGCAATTCCCCAAAACATGGAAAGATTCTGGGCAAGATTTTAGCTTTCTTTTTTGATTGCAATACTTTTTCAGATCTCTGTAAGTAAAAGCTGTCCCAAATTTCATAACTTTGCTGTATCCACAGGACTTCATATGAGGGAGGAAGAATAGAAACTCACCTGCAGGAGGTTGGATGGGAATTGCTGGAAGGAGAAAAAGACCCAATCAGGACCCTTCATGGATTTGGAGGACTCAGGGGGTCCCCCTCCCCTTCGATAGCCCATAATAGTTTGAATGATCTTCCCTTAATAGCCCCTCAAACAAGAGAAGCTGACAAAAATATTTCTCAAGGAGACCCTCTTGGCCACCTGCTGAGCTTGATGAGAGGCCTCCCCTAGATGGTCCCCTCCCCACAACCTCTCATCCATCCCCCCAGACTCACCTTTCTTGGCCCTCAGGTAAGAGAAGAGCCCCACCGCAAAGAAGGCCACTCCTATCACAGCTCCCATTATCCCCGTCCAGAGTTTGCTCTTGGCAGAGCTGGAGGTACGGGGCTCTGGGGAAGGAGAAGGAGCCTCACCTGAGCAGGAGGATCAGGCACACCTTCCCCCAGGAGGAGGGTCCATTCTGACTCTCCCCAGACAGGGAGGGTCTCTCCCCCTTCTCAGGATAGGATGGGGTCCCCAGAGCAGGACGGGAGGGGCTTACCCCATTCGACAGTGATGGGGTCCTTCAGGCTGGCGTGCTCCACCTTGCAAGTGTAGACGTCCCCACGCTGGGGCTGGGTCTCCAGCATCACCATGAGCTGGTAGGTCCAGTCTCCATTCTGTAGCTCCTCCCCATAGGCCACACCCTCCTTCTCTGGCTGGCCGTTCTTCAGCCACTGGATTTCGATCTCCACGGGGTAAAAGCCCGTCGCGGTGCAGAGGAGGATGATGTTGGGGGAATCAGGTTCCATCTTGGTGGGGGAGATGGTGACGGTGGGCTTGGCTGGAGGGAAGGAGGGGAAGGAGGCACATGAGAGACACAGGAGGGCCCAGAACAGAAGACCAAGTTTGTTAGTTCAAGACTCCTTTTCTCTCTTAAAAATATTCCGTGTTTTGAGTTTCTGTGGAGATTCTCAGTCAATCCAGGTCTTGGTTGTCCCAAAGGAGCTTTTTTCTCCCCAAAAAGACATTTCGCTTCTCATCCGAGAAGTTTCTTCGGTTCTGAGGGCCCAAATCGAAGCTTCTTGGCTGAGAAGCAAAATGTCTTGAAGGAAAAACAAAGTCCAGTTGCCCTTTGAGAAAAGACCTCTGGGACGGTGTTTGGAGTCATCTTCCAAAGCAAATTGCAGGAAGAGATGAAAAGGGATCCTGAAAAATGGGGAAACCTAAATCCTTCCTGGTTGGGATCAGGTGACCTCATCAAAAGGGAAGAATCATCAAAATAGGGAAATCCCACAGCAGAATAACAGAATAACAGAGTCGGAAGGGGCCTTGGAGGTCTTCTAGTCCAACCCCCTGCTCAGGCAGGAAACCCTGTAATATTTCAGCCAAGAGGCTGTCCAATCTCTCCTTAAAACCACCCGAAATTCCACCTATCAGCTGTTCCAGGCTGCAGGGATCATCACTGCCTATCATTTCTTCCGCACACCCAATAGAAGTCCCACTTTTTTTTATTTTTAAACACCCCCACCCTCCTCCGAGACACCACTTTCTCCTTCTGTCCATCCAGGAATTTAATTCAATCCACATTTGGAGACCTCTCAGTTTAAAACAGCAGGAACACACAATACATTTTGTCTGCCTCTTACTGTGCTATTCAAGCTTTATTTTTTAATATCAACTTTAATGACGAATGCAGTGAAAAATGTGACCCAGAGTTAAATTTGTCTTTCTGATGAAGCCCCCATAGAATTGATGCTAATTTTGGAAGGTTTGGGGTTTAAGTATTGCAATTGGTGAGATGCTCCTTTGTTGGGGTTCATTGAACAACAAGCATAAGACTCAGATGGGATTTTTCCCAGAGAAATCGAGGCTCAATTAATTTTGGGGAGAGTTCAGGAAAGGCTGAGAGCCTCTCTTGGTGGCCAGAGAAAAGCTTTGGCCCCTCGGGGGAAGGAGACGCCCGGATCTCTCCGGAGAGGAAAGTCAGCTCAGAAGTCAAAGAAAAAGGAAGTGAAAATTCCCCCAAGGAGACTCAAGAAACATCCAGTGATTTCAGGTCTCCTGAACTGCAGCCGGAACAACAATTTGCTCTAAATGCACAGAATATTTATTAAAAGAAACGGAACAAAGGCACTTTCAGGAGTTATAAAAAATCATTAGATAAATTAGCAGAAGGGAGGAAATTTCCATGGTAAATATTGCTGGAATGAGAATTATTTCAAATGTGCCAGATGACAGGAATGTCGAATTGATAGTAAGAAATAATTAAATGTTGAATATTATCAATCAGGGGATTATTATCTCCAGGAAAACATCCTCTTTGGTGGTAAAAACTATTTCAAACAATCTCTCAAATATTAGGAGAGGATATTATTCATTCATTTCCTAATTCTGAGATCCTCTTACATGGATGTGATCCTACTCCTAGCTTTGCTGGGAAGAATTTAGGAGTGAGAATGAGACGGAATCTGTGGAGAGCAAAATCTCTTTCGGTTCCCCTGAAATATGGAATAATTGAGGGAAGGAGGAAAAGCCCAGGATCTCCCCGTCAAAGGCCTTTCTCTCTTAGGATGGGGCTGGTTTTTTCCCTCTGATGGGGGAGAAACCTCTGATTTCACTCTGTGGTCAGACATGATTTCTGGAGAAGCTCCTGGGCTCCCAATGGGAAGCTCAGACTCAGGATATTCTTCCCTTTTCCCACTTCCCATCAAAGGAGGAAAATCCCCCTGGAAAGGCCGGATGGCAACAAGGGCAGCCGGAATCCTTCATTTCCACCATGTTTGGCCTCTGAAACCCCATCAGTCGATAGAAATAAGGACAATTATTATTATTATTATTAGGCGGAGAATGTAAATCAGGAAAACAAATCTGGGCAGTTTGCAAAGAATGTGGAAGAGACGCTCAAACAATCCAGGGACCCCAAATTCAGTCTTAAGGTTTGTGGGGGGTTTTGGACTCTCCCCTCCCCCAAATCAGGAGCCTCCCCAGGAAGGAAGAGGGAAGCGATGGGGCTGCAGGGGAAGCTGAGTCTGTGGGCAAAAGGGGGGCTTCAAGGGGGGCTTTTCTCCCAGACCCCCAGAATCAGCTGAATGAAATTTCTCAGCCTCTGAATCAGCTTCCGCTCAAGGCAGAGGAAACGCCAGACCAGGATTCCGGTTTGATTCCGGTTGGATTCATGATTACAAATTCTATCTGGATGGATGGATTTATATTTCATTGTTTAGTTTATTATTTATTTCATTTAGCCAGTTTATTAATTAATTTATTTTATTATTTGTTTATTATACTATTTATGTATAAATTTTATTATTTATGTATTTATTTTATTATTTGTTTTTTTATTATTTGTTTATTTATTTTATTATTTTTTCATTTATTTTATTTGTTTATTTATTATTTGTTTATTTTATTAAGTTTTCATTTTCAAATTCTTATTTATTTATTTTTTCATTTATTTATTTAATTTTAATTTGTTGATTTAATTGCCCGTATTTGTTTATTTTACTTACTTACCTACTTATTTCCTGAGCTCTAAAACTTGGTGGATGAAGAGGTTTGATCTCTTGGGGGGAGGGGATCCAGGGGATCCCAGATTCCGTGCAGGGGAAGATTTGGGAGGAAAAGGGGGAGTTGTGGGAATGAAGCTCAGAGGGAGAATTGGAGGGAGGAGGAGAAGGACTAAAGAAGGAAACTTCACCCGGGAGAGTCTCCGTGAAAGGAAGGAAAGGAAAAGGGGGGTCCCCACATCCCCTCCCCCCCAACTCCCCCTCCCCCCAAACTCCCCCTCCCCCCAAACTCCCCCTCCTCCCCCTCCCAAACTCCCCTCCCCTAAACTCCCCCTCCCCCAAACTCCCCCCTCCCCTCGGACTCACCTCTCCGGCCAACCACAGAATTCCTCTGGAGAGCCTTGTAGTTGTTCCGGCAGAAGCGATTCACAGAGGCCTTCAGGTACTGCAGGTACTGCTTATCGCTGTTGAAACGATCCGCATCCACCTTCCCCAACTCTGTGAAGGCCACGAACTTCCCCAGGTCGCTGTCGAAGCGGACGTATTCCTGCCGGGGGGGGGGGGGGGGAAAGGCAGGCAGAAGCTCAGCTGGTCGAGCAGGGAAGGTTGGATCTAAAGGGGGAGGAATGATGGGGGGAGGGCTGGAGGGAAGGTAATATCCATATCTCCCACTCTCTCTCTTCCTTTGGGGGGAGGGGGGAACATGGGGAGGGGGCACAATGAGGACATCTAGACTGAGACTCCTGGGGTCTCCCAGCCCTACAACCCCCACCTTCCCTGGGTCGCCCCAACTTTCCCTCTTTCCCTCTAATCTTCGGCCCAACTCCCTCCCTTGGGGGGATCCTCAGGGATCACACCTGTTTCCTATCCCCCTCCCCCCCAAAGACCCCATGCACCCTCCCCCAAGAGCCTCTCAAAGGGAGGGTCTCCAGCCCCCTTCACAAAGGGCAGTTTTTGAGAGCCAATTGAGAGGACCGACTCAGAGCCCCCAAATCCCCTTCTCTCACTTCCCCCTCCCCCTCCAGGTCCCTATGGAGCCATGGGGGATTATGAGGGGTGGGGGGTCCTTGGTCTCCTCCCCAAATTCAGGGTCTCCCCCAGAAGGGACGGAAGCTCCCCTCTTGCCTGGCCTCGAAAGCTTCAAATTTGAGATTCAGAAGCAAAAGTGAAGTTTCTGAAGAAGCCAAAATCCTTTTGCTCAAATGCGTCTTTTTCCTTCTGGGGATTCAGGGCTGAAAATGCCTCACTTTCCCTCTTTCGCTTTCGCTTTTCCTTCCCCTCCTCTTTCCAGGCAGCCCACTCCCACCCAGGCACTGGGGGAGGACGACCGAGAGAGGGGCCTGGCTGCGACCCCCACCTCGGCTACCATCGGGGAAAGGGGGGTGTCCCTCTCCATTCTCCTGTGAGGGGGGAATTGGGGAGGAAGGGGGGGGAGACCACGCAGAGATCGAGGCTGTTGGAGGCTCTGGAGACCCAGCAGTTTCCTTCCCCCTCCGGGGGTCTTTCCCAACCTCCTCCCCACCCCAACCCCCTCCTCCCCCGCCCAGCCCCCTCCTTACCGGGGGTCTCCTTCCCCCCTTCGCTTCCGGGGATCCGGGCCAGCGCCCCCAACAGCAGCATCAGGGGGAGCCCAGCAAAAGCCATGGATGCCGCCCCACAAGCGCCCCCAAAGACAGAGGAGAAAGACGCCGATGCTTCCAGCCCCAGAGGCGGAATCGGATGGTCTGGATTGGGGGGGGAGGAGTTTTCCTCGGACTTCGGCCTTGGGAGTGTCCAGAAGGAGCAGGAGGACCAATGGGAATCCTCCCTTCTGCAGCGTCATCGGTCTCCGGGCAGAGCCTCCCTCGACTTCACCCGATAGAAGACTTAGTTCGGCGCAGAGAAGAAACTCGAGTTGGTTATTCAGCCCGAGACCCCTTTTCCCTCCCCAGAATATTCTAAGACCACCTCAAAGGGAGGGTCTCCCTCCCCCCTCACAAAAGGGAGAGTTTGGGGGAGTTAATTTCCGAGGCCCTTCTCTCAAAGCCTCCCCTCCCCCCCCCGCCCTCCAGGTCCTGATGGAGGAATCGAAGTTTATGGGGTGGGGGGTCCTTGGTCCCCTCCCCAAATTTAGGGGCTCCCCAAAAGGGCATTAAGCTCCCCTCTTGCTTGACTTTCAAAGCGAGGCCCGGCGGTGGGTGGCGGCCCCCGAAGGGTCCCGCGCGGAAGCCCCCAAACCCATGAAGGGCCTCCTCCGCCTAGGGGGCTGCCTGGAGCCGGGGGTGGCGGGCGAGGGGCCGCCGCTGACCCGCACGCGCTGGTACTGCCTGCCCGCCAAGGTAGCTGGCTGGCAGCGGGGGCGGGCGGGTGGGTGGGGGGCGAGGGATGGGCGGGGGTCTCCCGGGCGGCTGCAGACCCTCTTCTCCTCCCCTCCCCGCAGGCCCCGCTGACCTCGTGGGAGGAGGCGGAGGAGGGCGCCGTCTACACCGTCAGCGCGCGGGGGCCGGAGGGGTCCCGCGGAGGCGCCGGCCGCGGGGTAAGTGGAGGCGGCGGGGCCGTCGGTCGGGGGTCGCGCGGGGCTCGGGCCGCCGCTTCCTCCCGCTCTCCGCCTGCCTCCTTCTCCCCCTGCAGGTCGCGGGGACTGCCGGCGGAGCGGAGCCGTCCGAGGGCAGCGCAGGATCCCCCTTTCCCGCCGCCGCCGTTGTGCAGTCCCGGGCGCTGAAGGCCGGCTCGCTGCCCCGCCTGGTGCGGCACCTGCTGGAGGCTCCGTCCCTCGGGGACGCGGGCTACCGGCCGGCCTTCCTGGCCACCTACCGCGGCTTCGCCCAGCCGACCGTCGTTCTGGGGCTCCTCCTGGAGAGGTGGGCGGTGGTCTCGGGGGAGGCGTTGGGGGGGGAGAGTCGCAGATGGGATTCCGCAGGTGCTGCCCAGTGGCCCTGCACCTCCCTCTCAGCCTGGCCCACCTCACAGGGCTGTTGGGAAGATACCATAGAACCACTTCTTGGGGGGGGGGGAGTCATCCTTCTGGTTTTTGCAGCTGCTCTGTTTCTCCCCCCCCCCCCAAAGGCTCCAGGCAGTGACCGGATCCAATGCTCGCAGCCCCCAAAAGACGGAGGACCTGCAGCGGTGAGTCTCCCCCTTCTGGCCCCCATCCCTCCCCAACAACCCCCCTCCCTCTGCTGGTAAAATTGGGGCTTCTCCTTTCGCTGTGGAGGATGGGCTGACCCTGGGAATGCTCCGAGGCAGCCCTGCTCTGGGTTGGGCCTCTGTGCAGGGTCCGTCCTTCGGCTGGGCTGTGCAGGGGGCCAGCCTTGGGGTTGCCGGTCTCCACCCAGGGTGGGGCACCTGGCCGGGGAGGGGAGACCAAAGGAAGACCCACTGCAGCAGCCCTTTGTCTGAGGGCTCTGCAGAACCTCCAGCCTCAGGAGCAGTCTATCTCAAAATACCAGGGCCCTGTTGGTTGGCCAGCGAGGTTAGGTGCTGGGAGGGTTTGCCCCCTTGGTCTCAGTTGGGGCTTGGGTGGTGGTCCAGCCCCGATTGTGTCTCCGTCTCCCCCCTCCCCGCAGAGCCCTCGCCTCGCTGTTCTGCTCCTGGCTGGACAGCTACCCCCAGGACTTCATGGGGCTGGAGCCCCGCCTGCGGGAGCAGCTGGTCAGCTGGCTGCACTGGGCCTGGGGAAGCAGCCCGGGGCCCGAGAAGAGCCTGCCGGACACCCCGAGCAGGAGAGGCCCTCCGGCGACTGAGCAGGGGCAAGAGGAGGGCCCCGGCCAAGACGTGGACCCCGATCCCCACTACGTCCTGGGGCTGCAGGCGGAGGAGGTGGCTGCGCACCTCACAGCGCAGGACGGGGTGAGTGCGAGGGCCAGGCTGGGGCCTCCACGCTTCAGCTGTGGCATCGTCTCTCTCCGTGCCCCCACAGAGTTGTGGGGAGGAAAAGGATTTTGGGGAGCGCCCTGGCAGCGGGCAGTGGCTTATGGGGTTCAAGGTATCCAGGCCCCACACCTGGCTGAGCTGCCCCCTTTATTTCTCTCCGTGGAACACCCGAAAGTTGTTTTTTTCCCTGCAGTGCACCTAAATTTCCCTGCAGTGCGCCACCTGGAGGTTGTGTGCCTCCACTGCAGGGTCTACAGTGGCCTCCTTTCCGCGTGGCGTTTTTATACTTTCGCAGGCTTCCTTTGTGTTCCTTTTCTTACCTGTGGCTCCCCCAAAGGTGCCTTTTTTTCAAGAGGCAACTGGGCTTTCCGGGCTGACGGGGAATGGAAGGATTTATATTCCTTTCTGGTCATTTCCATTCTTTTAGGGAGTCCCAAAGAGGCCACGTGGGGGTTTATCTCTGTCCTCAGGGTCACCTGAGTGGTTCAAATGGGTCTGGAGCCTCCTTGGAACTGCCGAAAGGACTCCTGTGTTGGGGGCTGGAGAGAGATGATATCGTATCTCTCCCCCCACCCTCTGTTGAGGGACGTAATTCTGACGTAGACGGCCTCTTGGACCCCTCTTTCAAACCAGCGGTCCTCCCTGCCCAAAAGGAGGACTTTGCTGTCTTCAAAAGGGCGGCCTTTGTCTTTTAGATGCAGAGGTTTGTTCCCCTCTGTTGTGCGTTTGTGAAGCGGCTCTTTTGTTTCCCCAGTGATCTGCACGTGTCTCTCACTGTATATACTGCATACGCCACGTGGCTCAGTTTCTGTCTGGGTCTTTTATCTCCGGGGTGGAGAAGCTTCTGCCTTAGTGCATTCTTGGGTTTGAAGTGTGCGTGTGTGTTGTGTTGGCTGAAGATCCTTCTGAGCTTCTCTGATATGCCTGCAACGTACGGAATGACAACGTTGCTTTATGTATTCATTCATTCATTCATTCTTTCTTTATTATTCTTTATTCTTTATTCTTTATTATTATTTTATTATTTATTTATTTATTCATTATTTATTTATTTATTCATTATTTTATTATTTATTTGTTATTTTATTATTTATTTGTTATTTTATTTATTATTATTATTATTATTCATTATTTATTTATTATTTATATTTAATTTTAATTTTAATTTTAATTTTAATTTTAATAATTTTAATTTTAATTTTAATTTATTATTTATTTATTTATTTATTTATCTATTTATCTACTTATCTATTTATTATTATTATTATTATTTATTAATTTCATTTATTATTTATTCACTTATTCATTTATTTATTATTTATTATTTATTAATTTATTATTAATTTATTATTAATTTATTATTAATTTATTATTTTTATTTATGTATATTTATTTATGTATATTTATTTATTTGTTGTTATCTGTTATGGAGGAGCTCCTGAAAGGTCTTTGTTGCCTCTTGAAAAAGCCCCTTCGGGGCAACCATGTCCTGGATGACTGAGAATCTCCAGAGACCAGGGGTGTCAAACTCAATTTCATTGAGGGCCGCATCAGGGTTGTGTTTGACCTTGCTTATGTGTGTGTGTGTGTGTCCGTGGGCGTGGTCAGGGTGGGCGTGGCCAGCTTGACGTCACCCATCAAGGTCCATTTTTTGCCACAATGGCCTCCTGCAGCCCTTTGCCAGGGAAAATGGAGTCCAGACAGGCTGCTTGTGGCCCTCTCGAGCTCTGCTTTTGCTGGCAGAGGCACCACAGGCCACCATGGCTTCACTGTTTCCAGGACGGCCTTGTGGGCCAGATCTAAGTACCTTGAATTTGACATCCCTGCCCTGATGTGTGGTTGCGTGGTGCCTGTTTTGGGGTGGGGAGAGACAGGGACGATCTCCGGTGACTCCTCTCTGTCCGTTCCCCCTCCAGGACCTCTTCCTGCGCCTGGTGCCCCACGAGTGCCTTGGCTCTGCCTGGTCTCAGCGCGATAAGAAGGGCCACGAGGGGGACTGCCCCACCGTCCGGGCCACCGTGGCTCAGTTTAACCTCGTGGCCAACGCCGTGATCTTTACCTGCCTGTGGGACACGGGGCTGCGTGCCACCCAGCGGGCCCGGCTGCTGGAAAAGTGGATCTGTGTGGCTGAGGTGGGTCCCGATTTGGCCCTTCCCGGAACGGCCTCCTGGATCCGGACCCCCAACGCCCCCCTCTCTCTGCTCTCTCTTTTTCTGCCCCCTCTCAGGAGTGCCTCCTCCTGCGCAACTTCTCCTCGCTGTACGCTGTGGTCTCCGCCCTGCAGTCCACGTCTTTACACCGACTGAAGCGGACCTGGGAAGAGACGTCTAGGTGGGTGAGGAGGGGGCAGGAAGGAACCGCTAGCTGCCGCCCCTCAGTCCCCTGCCCCATGCCGAGTCCCCGATCTGTGGGGTGGGAGGAAAACGGGCCCTGCACCAGGGGTGGGTTTCTCGCCCCGTTCCAACCGGTTCGGTTGGAATGAGGCCGGCGGCGTCCTCGCGCATGCGCGCAGCGCGTGCGTGCATGCGCGTGGCGCACGCATGCGTACTAGCATCTGTGCGATGCTCCAGCTGCTCCTGGAGGATCGCGCAGGCGCTGTATGTGTCCTGCGCATGCGTGGAAGCGCAGAATTCGGCAAAACCGGGTAAGGAGCGGGCGCGCGCAGGCGCGCAGGGGGGGGCCTTCGCCGTTCCCGGAAGTTACTTAATTCTGGGTTCGGCAACCAACCGGATCGCAGGGACCGCCGCGAATCGGTTGAAACCCACCCCTGCCCTGCACCCTTGCAAGGCAATTGAAAGGGCCCCAGTCAAGATGTAGATGTGAGGGAAAGAGGAGACACCTGTGGAAAAGGGGGTGCTGCTTGTTGGGTATAACACCCCCCCCTTTTAAAGTGTGCTGCGATACGGCTACTCCTTGACTTACAACCATTCCACACTTATGACTGTTGCAGCATCCCCAGGGGCGTGTGATCAAAATTCAGGCGCCTGGCAACTGACTTGTCTTTGTGACAGTTGCCACATCTTGGGGTGTGGAGTGTCACATGATCACTGTTTGGGATCTTCCTAGCCAGCTTCCAACATGCAAAGCTAATGGGGGAAGCTGGATTCACTTAACGACAGTGATCCACTTAACAGTCGTAAAATGGACCGTAATTCATTTTGGCTTGTTTAGCTGCGGAAATCCTGGGCTCAGTTCTGGTCGTACAGCAGGGAATACCCGTAATTCAGAGCCAGGGCTGGGAGAAGGGAATTCTGGGAAGCAGGTGCCGTCCCAGGAAGGCCCAGATCCTCTGCCTCCGGGAACCGCAGTGGAGGATGGGCTCTGTGTTCCCTGGAGCCCCTCGTTTCAACAAGGACCCATTAGTCCTGTAATGGCAACCAGGAGCGTTTCTGTCAGACCAGACTGGTCTCTGGGCTCTGGGGTGGGGTTGCTCCCCCCCCCCCGAGAAAATCATGCCTCTTCTCTGCTGGCAGGGAATCAGCCCGTTGCTACGAGGAGCTCAGCGCCATTTGCTCGGAGCAAGATAACTACAGCCAAAGCCGGCAGCTCCTCTTCCAGGTAAGGCCCCATGGTCCTCTCCTCCCTGCTGCCCGGTCTGTGACTTGGGGGGTGCGACACCTGCATGGGAGGGGCTTTGAAATTTCCTCTGGGGATGCAGCCCCACCCCAAGAATTTCAGCAAGAGAAAAGGGGGAATAAACCTCTTTTAGTAAGAGAAAATATCTACAGCTCAGGATTGAACCATGATTGTTGGAACCATGGTTGTTTGCTTGGGGGGTGTGTGTTTTGTTTTCCTACTAGGTGACATCATCAGTGTGAGGGAGTGTGGGGTTTGCTCCCCATTTATGTAGAATATCTTGCCTTGCCAGTGTTGGTGGGAGTGTGATTTCCCCCTTGGTACTTCCTTGATATTGTTTGACGCTTGATGGTTTGTCTGGTATTAATCCACGTTTATCTGGCTGGTAGTTCAGGATTGGACTGTGGAGTCCTTTGGTTGTTTCCTTGCAGACGTTTTGTTACCAGACTCGGTCACACCTCCAGCGCTAGCGAGTGTGTGATTTGCTCTCTGTTTTCACACAGTAGCTGCTGTAAGTGTTGGTCTAAGTGTGATTTTTCTCCACCGTAAGTCCTTGATTAGGGCATTGTTTTCTGCTTGGTTGTTTGTCTGGGGTTAATCCCTGCTTATCTGGGTGTTGGCTGCTGACAAGGAGGAATTCCAGTCTTTTTGTTCCCGTCCCTGTTGGTCTTTTCGTTTCCAAGTAACTTGGTAAACAAACAACATCCCAACTTTTGTAAGAACCTAATTCAGATGTATACCAAACACACTGCAGCAATCCAGAACACCAGAAAAAGAAAGCAGGCCGCCATTTTCCAGCAAAACAGATACCGTGGCAACCCTAACCCTAGCCTAGATTAGCAGATGCATCCATGAACACCAAATGGTGACAACTTATGTTCTGACCCAGCTTCCCAAACACGAGAAACCCTCTGGAGTTAACTCAAAGATTCCTTTAATTAGGAGCGCCAGCAGCCCCGGCAAAGCGTTTTCCTCTCAACACAGGCGAACAGGTCCAACCGGCCGGAAGGTGAATCGTTGTCTGCCACATCTATTCATCTCCACCCCTTGCCTTTTATCCCCAGAGCTAGGGTGGAGCTTCATTAGCAGAGGTAGTTCTTCCGTCCCAAGGACCGGCCCGTAGATTTCCACTGCTCTCCTCTCCTCTGCCTTCTGCACATCTGCACGTCAGGAACTGGGCCCAGCTGTTCCTCCTCTTCCTCATCAGCCACCTCCAGACCTGGGGACTGTTGACTCTCCGTCTGAGGGCTGACGGACGGCCCAGGTTCCGCCTCTGTCTCTCTCTCTCTCACTGCCAGGTCCATTCCCTCTCCCCCCTCGGAGCTCTCAGATGCTGACCCTGATTCCCCTGCCTCCTCCTCCTCTGATTCGGCTGTGTAGAGGCCGGCTGTTGACAGGCCACAACAACTCAGCATATGGACAAGCTTGATCATAGTTTCCGCTAAGCATCTTAGACCAAACTAAGTCTAAAAATCCTAGGGGATTCCTGTAAGGTTGGCATTCAGACAAATCAGCCATCAATAGCCACAAAGAGATGGAACATGTTCGCTTGCCATTTGAACGAGACGGCAAGAAGGAAGGAGAGTACCAGAGCAGATCCCCTCCCAACAGCCAATGCCCAGATAAGCAGGGATTAACCCCAGACAAACAGCCAAGCAGGAAACAATACCGTTACCAAAAAACTGACAAGAATCGCTTAGGTAAGATGGGCGGTACAGAAACTTGATAAATAAAACAACTCCCATGGCGAAAAACCACACCTGGTAGCGGCAAACAACTGCATGTAACATGTAAATGAAGACTCGATCAACTAGGCCGAAAGTATTTAACACGGGTAAAAACATGGCAACTGAACATATTAAACGGAGAGAGATGATAAAACATAAGATCAACTTAATAAAAGGAATTAGCACAGAAAATTAAAGCAGCCAGACAAAATTATTTTGAACAAGCCAGCAAACTTGGACGATTGCTGGAATACAGATTGAAGAATGAAAAAAAAAGGATGATATATCAATTAAAAGATGACAAGGGAAGAATTCAATACAAAGTGGAAGAAAAGAAGCATATTATTCATAAATACTTCGCAAAACTATAAGCGCAAGATAGTGTGGAGGAAACCAAAATGAAACACTATTTAAACACAGAAAAGATAACACCAATCTCAAAAGAACAAAGGGAGGCGATAAACAGGCCAATCACGGTTAGCCGAAGTGGACTTAATCCTGATAAACCAGAAGAATAATAAAACCCCAGGACCAGACGGAATACCGGTGGAGTTATACAAATACAATAAAATAATATTGGAAGAGCTAGGAGTGGAAATGTTTAACAAAGTTTTAGGAAAAGCCAAGATGCCTGAATCATGGACAGAAGCAATAATATTGCTAATCCCAAAAGAAGAAACCGTGGTTTTCACCTCTTTAGATACTGTATGGCAGGGCCCGACCCCCCCACCCCAATTTTGGGGCACCAGGGACCGTTTCCATGGAGATCTCCCACGGACCGGAGGGTTTTGTGTGCTGCCTGCATCCCGTGATGGGGCTGCTCTGGCCCAGCGCCCTTCCATGGAGCAGGCGTTGGGGGCCCCTGCGGTATGTAACAGGCAGCGAAGCCCACCCACCTTCCTGCTGCCGGTGCGACCTCCTTGCGTCAGGAAACGGCCAAATGTTTCTTGATGGGAAGAGAGGGCCGGAGAGGAGAGAGGCCGAGGCAGGTAGAGAAAGCAGCCTTGGAGGCCGGTGTTCGCGTTTAGATAAACGGGGCTTTAACATCTGCATTTCTGGGGTGGCCGTTTTCTGGAGGGATGGAAAACACAATTGTGGTATTATTCCCCTGGCTTCCAAGTACTGATTGTTTGTGCACACACAAGATGGCTGCCTCCCACCATACTTGGATTTTTAAATCCCATCGTCTCGGGATGCATCCTAGCAGGGGGTGATGGGTCCCTGCAAGACCCTTGAAGGGGATTTGGAGGTTGCCTTGATAGTGGATCAAAGCTGGATGTTTGCTGTGCCCCCCAATCTCAGTGCTGCATTATGGGGGCTTCTGTAGGCCTTGGGGAGGCTATTAGTGTGTGTGTGTGTGTGTGTTTCCTCCCCCTCCCAGCTCTTCTCTGGACTGACTTTCAACCTGTTGCCCCTGATGAAGTGGACAAGGCCATGGGAGCGGTGAGTGCTGCCACATGTATACTGGACCCGTGCCCCTCCTGGCTGGTCGCGAACAGCAAGGAGGTGACACGGAGCTGGATCCAGGCGATGGTGAATGCCTCTCTCCGGGAGGGCTTCTTCCCACCGGCATTGAAGATAGCGGTAGTGAGACCCCTCCTGAAGAAGCCATCGCTGGATCCAGCCATTTTGAACAACTACCGTCCAGTCTCCAACCTCCCCTTTATTGGGAAGGTTGTTGAGAAAGTGGTGGCCTCTCAACTCCGACGGTCCTTGGATGAAGCCGATTATCTGGACTCCTTTCAGTCTGGATTCAGGCCTGGCTACAGCACGGAAACCGCTTTGGTCGCACTGACCGATGATCTCTGGAGAGCCAGGGATGGAGGTCATTCCTCCATCCTAGTGCTTCTTGACCTCTCAGCGGCCTTCGATATCATCGGCCATGGTATCCTTCTGCGATGGTTGTGAGAGGTGGGGGTGGGAGGCACCGTTTTGCGGTGGTTCTCCTCCTACCTCTCGGACAGGTCGCAGTCGGTGTTGGTCGGGGGGCAGAGGTCGACCCCTAGGCCCCTGAAATATGGGGTTCCTCAGGGTTCGGTCCTGTCCCCCCTCCTGTTTAACATCTACATGAAGCCACTGGGTGAGATCATTCGACGGCACGGGATAAAATACCATCAATACGCGGACGTTACTCAGTTGTATCTGTCCGCCCCGTGCCAACTCAGTGAAGCGGTTGACGTGATGTGCCAGTGCCTGGAGGCTGTCAGGGTCTGGATGGGGGTTAACAAGCTTGTACTCAATCCAGACAAGACCGAGTGGCTGTTGTGTTTCCCTCCCAAAAATTTGGTTAGTATTCCATCGCTCAGGCTGGGGGGTGAAATTCTACGCCCCTCAGACAGGGCTCGCAACTTGGGAGTCCTCCTGGACCCACAGCTGACTTTAGAACATCATTTGTCGGCTGTGACCAGGGGGGCATTTGCCCAGGTTCGCCTGGTGCACCAGTTGCGTCCCTACTTGAACCGGGAGGCACTCGCAACAGTCACTCACGCCCTCATGACCTCAAGACTGGACTACTGCAATGCGCTCTACATGGGGCAGCCCTTGAAGAGCATTCGGAGACTTCAACTTGTCCAGAATACAGCCGCGCGAGTGATTGTGGGTGTACCTCAATACACCCACGTTACACCTATCCTCCGTGAGCTGTACTGGCTTCCAATCGGTCTCCGGATACGCTTCAAGGTGCTAGTTATCATTTATAAAGCCCTTCATGGTATTGGACCTGGGTACTTGAGAGACCGCCTACTGCCAATTACCTCCCAAAGACCCATTAGATCGCACAGGGTCGGCCTCCTCCGGGTTCCGTCTACTAGCCAATGCCATCTGGCTACGACCCGGGGGAGGGCCTTCTCTGTTGCAGCTCCGGCCCTTTGGAACGAACTCCCCACAGAGATTCGGACCCTCACCTCTCTCCAGGCCTTCCTGGCTATGTCGGCAGGCCTGGGGTTGACGAGCTCCCTTCCCCTCTCGACAGGTGTGGTTGTTGGCTATCTTAAATGCTTGTCTTGTATTTGTGTGTTCCCTTTCCCGTTTGAGTTGTTTGCCGCCCTGAGTCCCTGTAGGGAATAGGTCGGCATATAAATAAAACAAATCTCAATCTCTCAATCTCTTCCCCTTTTGCTCCTCCAGGAAGCAGGGCCTGGAGCAGCAGCAGGAGGGGCCGAGCTCCCTCATCGCAAGCATCAGCGGAGGCTACTGGAACAACGGCCATTGGTGAGGGGGGGGAGTCTGATCTCGAGGACGGGGGGTGGGGACAGGGGCTCGTGGTCCTTACCCTCCGGTGTCCCTGCAGGGCGTGATCCCCTACCTGGGCACCTTCCTGAAGGACCTGGTGATGCTGGATGTGGCCACTCCCACCCGCCTGCAGGTGAGTCCGGGGAGGTGGGGGGAAGAGCTAGGGTTTTTTTGCTGCTGCCCCTCCCCCAGCAATGGGGCTTGGGTGGCAGAGGGAGGGGTCTGCAGGCCGTCCGTGTCTGTGTGTGTTTGTGTGTGTGTGTGTAGAGCAGCAAAGCTGGCACATCTGTTGGGTGCCCAAAGCGTTGGCTGATCAGGCTGAAGGTTGTGTGTGCAGATGGTTCTCAAGTTACAACCCTCCGTCGATTGTTCAGAGATACGATGACACTGGAAAAAGTGAATCAGGACTGGGTTTCACACTTACGACCAATTATTCGCTTAGCAACTGCAGTGATGGAGTTAACAACTGTGGTCAAAAAGGGGTCAAAAAAGGGGGACAAAATGCACTTAACAACGTCCTTGCTTAGCAACGGATACTTGGGGTACCATTGTGGTTGTAAGTTGAGGGCTACTCTGTGTGTATGTGTGTATGTGTGTGTAGCATTGCGTCAGCCTCTTCCAAGGGGGCCTGCAGCAGTTTCCCCCCCCCCCGCTTGTTGGGTGCTGTGGATTATGGGAACAGAAGGTTGGCAACAAGATTGGCTTCAAAATGTTTGCGCCTGCTTCGAAGGGAGGTGGGAATTCAACCAGGGATGCCTGTCACTTTGGCAAAAATCAATCGACAAGAGTTTGTAGGAGGGGGGGGGGAGGCGCCTCTCTGAACATGCCTGAAAAGGAACTCCGCAGTTGGGTAAGCCAGGGGTCTCCAACCCCAACCACTTTAACTCCCAGAATTCCACCAGTCTTAACGTGGCCACAGTTGGAGACCCCTGGTGTGGGCGACACAGTTGCAGCTGATCAACTGTGTGTGTGTGTCTGTGTGTGTGTGTGTGTGTGATGCAGGTGGTGGGACTCAACAGGGACTGGCGCAGCTCTCGTGGGGGGGGCATCATAGGCCTGGGGGCTGACTGGGCATCTCTCGGCTCTCTCTGCAGAACAGCGGCTACATCAACTTTGAGAAGCACCGGAAGGTAAGAGCTGTGTGTGTGTGTGTGTGTGTGTAATAGGAGACCCCCTTGGCCCCTCCCCCCTTGGAAGGACCCCCTGCTCCTTTCTCTTCTCCTCCTTCCCTGCAGGAGTTTGACATCCTCACCCGGCTACGCCTCCTGCAGGCCAAGTGCCGTAACTACACCTTGGTCCCTGACGGGGCCCTCCAGCGATGGCTGCGGTGCCTGCCTGCCCTCAGCGAGGCCCAGAGGTGGGGGCGGGGACTGTGGAGAGGGTGGGGGGGCTGGGCCCAGACCTTCCCCCGCCCTCTCTCCCTTCCCGATTCACCGCCCTCTCTCCCTTCCAGCTACCAGCTCTCCTGCGCCATTGAGGCCCCCAGCGAGGGAGGGGCTGCCCCCAAGGCCAGCAAGCCCACCTTGGTGATCACACGCTGCACAGAGTGAGGACCGGGAGGGGAGGGTCTCTGGGGTCTCTGCCCTCCCCCCCCCCTATTTCCCACTGACTCCTCTGTTTCCTTCCCAGCCTGATCACTTCGCTGGGAGTAAGTGCCCCACTGCCCTGGGACAGAAGTGGCTCCCCACAGGTCTCACCCAACCTCCTGGGCCCGTCAGCTGCCTCTCCTACCGCCCTGGGGGGCCCCCAACCAGTCCAGGTGAGTGAGGACTGCCCGTCCTTCCTCCAGACTCCTCCTGGATCCTCAGGGCCAGTTTTCTGCCAGGGACCCTTTTTCAAGTGGGGGAGGGTGTCACAGGACAGCTTCCCCAGAGAATCTCCACGGCTGGGACCTTGCAGGGCCCTTTCACGGAACCCAGCACCAGTTCCCGCTGCCTCACTTCCCTTCCCCTCCTCCTCAGGGCAAGTGGCCCTCCGTCTCGGCCTTGGACACGTCACCCCCGTCATCCCCCGCGGATGGCCTGGCCGCCCTTCCTGCCACGGGGGGCGGCTTCATCAAGGGCCACCGGCGCTCGGCCTCCTGCGGCTCCGTCTACCCCCAGGCCCCCGACAAGGGAGGCGCCTCCCCCTCGGACTGCTGCATCATCCGGGTCAGCATGGCCCTGCAGAACGGCACCCTCTACAAGAGCATCCTGGTGAGCGAGGCGGGGGGGATTTGGGGGTTTTCACACTTAACGACCGTTGTAGCATCCCTACGGTCACCTGATCAGAGTTGAGATGCCTGGCAACACAGTTTCTGTGTCCCGGGTTCATGGGATCCCCCTTTGCGACTTTCTGACGAGCAAAAGTAGAGGGGGAAGCCGGATTCACTTAACAACCATGTTACCAACTCAATGACTGCAGTGATTCACTTAAGGACTGTGGCAAGAAAGGTCGTAAAAATGGGGCAAAACTCACTTGTCTTGCTTAGCAACAGAAATTGTGGCCTCAGTTGTGGTTGTAAGTCAAGGATACCTGTAATTACTAGTTTTATTAAATTTATCTCCTCGGCTGGATGGGCAGTTTATAGACTGTAGAAAGATAAATAAAAAGCAACTAAAAGTCTTTAAAACTAAGCAATGTTTGGAGTTTGGCTCTCGGGATTTCAGTGGCCGAGTTCCAGTTTTCAGCCAGCACTGATGAGCTTTTTCTCTGACCAGCCAGACCGCCATTCCCCTTAGAGGTCCCTGGAAGGGCTGCAGAGGCCGAACAGGGCAGACCAAGCATGGGAAGGGTCTCGCTTGGCAAGCCCCGGATGGCATTTCTGGCTCTGGGGGAGGCCTCCATGGGGCCGCCGGCCGACCCCCTTTCTCCATGTTCCTCCCCAGGTAACAAGCCAGGATAAGGCCCCCACCGTGGTGGCAAAGGTGCTGGAGAAACACAACCAGGACCAGAATCTGGCCCAAGACTACGAGCTGGTGCAGTTGTTGCCGGATGGCCGAGGTAAGGAGGGGGAGGCTGTTGGTGGGGCTGCCCCACAAGGAGGGCTGGGTGGGTGGGGTGAGCTTTTGGGGGAAGCCAACCTGGGAGGGTGGGGCGACATCTCCCGTCTTCCAATTCAGATGGGGTGGGAGCCCTGATGAGGCCTGCTGGTCTAGATGGGGGGGATTGCTGGAGGGAGGTTGCTGGGGAGGAGGGAGGGGCCTTCCTCTTGGGACTGCCCCCTTGACCTCCCCCCCCTCTCTCCCACAGAGCTGGTCTTCCCCCCCATGTCAAACGTCTTCTATGCCAGGAACGGCTTCAGCCTGGACTTCCTGCTCTGGCCCAAGGGCCCCCCGAGCAAGACTCCCCCTCCAACCCCCCCACCCAGGAGCCCCCGAGCCAGGGAGATGGACATCTGCGCCACCTTCCCGAAGATCAAGGCCACCGGCCGAAGGATCGCCCGGGCCCTTTTCTGAGGGGGACGAGCTGTGAAAGGAGGGGTCACACACGGCTCTGTTGGGGACCCCCCAAGTCAAGACTGGGACCCCCACCCAGGACATGAAGTGGGGGGGGGAAGGCCTCAGCAGCACCCCAGGCTGTGCAAGAGTCTTGGAATCTCCGCTGCCCAGAGGACCCAAAGGCAGGAAGGACTATGGGGCAGCTGTGGGGCTGAGTGGTCAGTCCCGGAATAGGGCTCTCAAGTGGTCTCAGGTGACTGAAGGGCCTTCATTGTGGCTTCTTTAAGGAGAAGTGTGTGTGTGTGTGTGTGTGGACACCTGCATGCCTGTTCAGCAGAGACTTTGCTGAGATACAAATATGGGGGAGGGGGCTGTTTCCCCCCATCCCCCTTGATGGCTTCTCTGCCCTGCCAGCATCTCTGAAACAGCCCATTGTCTGGTCCTCCTTCCCCCCGAGTGATGGGAGTTGTGTTCTTTTGTTTGAGGGGGGGTTGATAAAGGTTGCAGGGGAAGCTGCCGACCAGGATGGGTCACTGCTGAAGAATGGGGGATCTCAGGCTGCCTGGAGATCCCTACAGCCTCTGGGATCTTCCTGGATCTGGTGATCTTGCCTAAGGGCAAGAGGGATTTCAGCTGGAGGGTCGCAGCTGTTGCTGTGATTGTGGGGGGGGGGTCTGGGCGACCGGCAAGCCTGGGGTAGACTAGGTGGCTCTACGGCCTCCCTGAAAAAAAAGTGTGGAAGCCGGGGAGCCCCAGCAGGAGAAGGTCCAGCCGCCGTTGAGCATCCGTCTTTCCAAAGATTGCAGAAAAAGCCAGAAATCCCATCAGCTAGAGGGGGAAAAAAATAATACCCTTTTGCATAGGATAACCAGATTAACTCACAAGTGCTCAAGATTTGGAAGAAAAATAAAATATGAAATAAAATCTTTGGTGTAAGTATTTGTGGAGAATCTATGGGGGATAACAGACCCCTTCCCTTTCAGTTCCCCCCCCCCCGAAGGCCCCCATTGCAGGGGCGTGATTGATGGGCAGGGATCGGAGGGAGGAAGGATCCGGCCCTTTCAAATTTTGAGCAAAACAGTCTGAAGAGTTTTTTTTCTTTCTCTCTCTTTCTTTCCCTCTTTCTTTATTCGTTCACTATCTCTCCCTTCTCTCCTTTTTTCATCTTCTCTCTTAAGACAGATTTCCACTCTCCCCCCTTTTTCTGTCTCTTACGCTTTTTTTGCATTGTACTTATAATCTTACACCTTCTAAAACTTGCTGACTGTGAGTAGAAAAGCAGCCCCCCTTGGCTCTATATCAACTTCCACCCCCTCACTTGCGGGAGGCCAGAGGACAATACAGCCAATGCTTCAGCAAGAAAAAGAGAAAGGAGCAAATTTTGAAACACTCATGGAAGCGATGCAGAAAATGCAAACAGGACTTGATAGTAAGGATGACAAGTTAGACACCCTTGTAAAGAGGTTTGAGAGTATGGGAAAAAAATGGAGATAATGGAACAACAAAACTAAAGCATAGTACAAAATGTTGATAAAATGGAAGGGAAAATTGAAAGTATGCATAACTGGATGACGAAATATGAAGACAGGATTCAAAAAATTGAAGATAAAATCCAAGAAGGAGAGAAGAAAACCAAGAAGCTAGAGAGCAGATTAAGCGATGTTGAAAGAGAGAGTAGTGGACTACTAAGATGGGAGATGGATAGGTCTGAATTTTTCTTAAGATTTCAAAACATAGAAGAAGAAAAGGGAGAGAACTTAGTTCAGATAATATCCAAGATTCTGATAGATGCATTAGATATTTCCCAAGATAAGATGATAGATATGATTGACGAATCCTTTAGAGGATATACAAGATATGCAATGAGGAATGCTCTTCCAAGGGAAGTGCATGTAAGATTTACTAAGAAAACAACCAAATTACAAATCTTACAGAAAATGAGAGATAGAAAATTAGAATACAAAGGCACGGAGATTGTAGTCCTCAAACAAATCCCGAGAGAGGTGAGAGAGAGGAGAAGAGAATACCAATTCCTGACGAGAGATCTGATTTAAAAAGGTGTTAATTACAGATGGCTCATACCGGAAGGTCTACTATGTACATGGCAAGGACAAAGACACAGGATAGATACAACTGAGAAGGCAGAAGCTTTTTATGCAGAATATTTTAGAGAAATGGCTGAGAAAACTGGGAAAGATGGTTCTGTGGTACAACTACTGGAATCACCCACAACTGTGACTGAAAAAATAGAAGGAGCTGTAGGTGGAATTGAGAAAGAAGAAGGTGGGTGGGGGATGTAAGCTGTAGAGAAAAACGAGAACCCAGATCTACTGGAACTATAAACCCTGTATATAAAGTATAAACATGGAGGAAAGAAAAATGATTGCAATTAACATTAATGGACTTAATTTGGTAACTAAAAGAAAAAAAAGCATTCTATAAATCAGAGAAGTTAAAACTTGCCACAAGTTGTACAAGAAGTGCAGATCCAAAAGAGAAATGAAGATCTACTAATTCAACCGAAGCTTGGGAAAATGTCTCCAACACTGGCGAACTGCAAGAAAAGAGGAGTCATCTTCTATATTAAAGGCAATATTCCAGCAAAATTAACCTACCCAGAGGAAGAGGGAAGAATCTTGAAGGAGTTAAATGATAACACAATCATGCTGTGAAATAAATTAACAATGATACAATGGAAAACTAATATATCTATGCATTGAATACTCTAGAACTTTTTGCTTTAAAAAGGATAAGGATAATAATGATTTTATGTATATTCAATAAGAGGACTGGTGATATAATGTATAACGCTAAGAACGTACTACAATGATATCTTGTTATTGATAATAATTCTAACTGTTATCAAATAGATAATCAAGAATGTATGGAAAGCATGATTTTTTGGAAAAAATAATACTAATGGTAACTGAATATATAATGTCCAATGAAAGGGAGGTATTAAGTTATACTAGATGGAAAATTTGAGATGGTAAATATCATTTGAGAATATGGATGCTAAAATACCTGTAACCAAACGACATGCTATATGTGATGATGGGTTTTTTTCTTTTTGTGTTTTTTTTTAATTGTTGTGTGTACCAAATATATAAGTATATATACAACAGAGAGATACAAAGTGTTTGTGTGTGGGGAAGTATAGTTAGGACAGGTTAGCAAAAGTAAGGGAATAAGAAATGATACTAAATTATGTCTGGGTTGGCGGAAATACCATCCCAAGGAAACATAAACTGAGATTTAAAATAGACGCACCAACAACAATAGAAAAAGAAAGGGAGAGAGGAGGAGAGAGTGAAAGGAAGACGGGGGAAAGAAGAAAGAGGTAAGAAGAGGAGGATGGAAAGGAGAGAAAGAGGAGGAGAGTGGGTAGAAAGAGGAAGAGGAAGAGCAGGAGTAGGAGAAAGGTACGGGAAGAAGGAAGGGGAAGGCTCCCCAAAAGGGCTCCAATCTCCCCTCTTGTTTGACTTTCAAAGCCTCAAATTTGAGATTCAGAGGAAAAAGTGAATTTTCTGAAGCTGCCAAAATTCTTTTTCTTATACGTTGTTTTGGTGGCATTTGTGGATTCAGGTCTGAAAATGCCTCAGTTTCCCTCTTTCGCTTTCCGTCTCCTTCCTCTTTTAACGGAAGAAGCTTTGGGGGCTCCAAAGGGATTTGGGCCTTGAAGCTCCCACTTCTCTTGCCCTCCAACCCCTTTCCCAAAGTCTCTCTTGGGGGGGTCTCAGCTCCGTTCTCCCCCCCTCTGCTCCCCAGCATCCGTGGGTCCCTCCCAGACCCCTCCTTAGAATAGAATAACAGTGTTGGAAGGGACCTTGGAGGTCTTCTAGTCCACCCCCCTTCCTAGGTAGGAAACCCTACACCACTTCAAACAAATGGTTATCCAACATCTTTTTTAAAAGTTCCAGTGTTGGAGAATTCACAACTTCTGGAGGCAAATTGTTCCACTGATCAATTCTTCTGAGTGTCAGGAAATTTCTCTTTAGCTCTAAGTTGCTTCTCTCCTTGATTGACATCTGCCTTTGGGTTTCACCTTTACTCCGTTTATTAGGAGTATGGCTATCCATTTATGTAGTAATCCAGAAATGCCGTAAGAACTTAGTTTCAACAGTAGTTTATCATGTACCACTGATTCAAAGGCTTTGCAGAAGTCTATGTAAATTGCATCTATTGCTTTACCCTGGTCAAGATGTGTGACTCAAATGTTTCTGCAGTGTAGGAGTTGCAGATTAGAGGACAATTTTTTCCTGAATCCAAACTGCTTGTTAGAAAGTTGTTTGTTTCTAAGTGGAGGGCGAAGGGCTGGTTTATAATTTATTCCGTGACTTTAGAGGTGAGGCAACACAGCGAGATTGGTCTGTAGTTTCCAGGGTCTTTTTCTTTCCTCCCCGCATGAAAGAGGAAAAAGGGATAATAATAATCTGTGGGCATCGTTATTTCTTTAAGCCCCCCAGTCACGTCTTTGATACGTTCCCCACACCTGTGAAACAGCTAAGCCCCCTGGTTTGATTGTCTACGAATTGCTGGTTCAGTTCCCCTGAGCAATGAAGCCTCTTCCACCAACAATGTCTTTTCTTTGTTAAGGAAATCTGATTTCTTTTTCCTGCCATTGAGATGTTTGATGTTTCTCCCTCCTCCAGGTTCTTCCACGCTATCTTGCAAGGGGAGGGATTTCCAACAGGAGCCCAAATCTTCTCCGTGTTTGAGACAATTCCTACAATCACACACTGACCGATTCTTCCTGTGGTGACCCCAAGACCCCAGATGAGGAAGGAGAGGGGAACGTTCTGCCCTTAGAGATTGAGGCTGCTGGAGTCTTGGAGAGCCAGTCTGGATGACCTCTGGAGGGGGCGAGGTACAGTTGGAGAGCTGACGAGGATCATCTATGGATGCTGGGAAGAAGCGAGAGGTCCTCCACTCAGGGCTGCCCCATTGAACACCCACCCACCCCTCTTTCCCACAGGGCTGATCTTCCCCTCCGTGGCAAATGTCTTTTACACCAGGAATGGCTTCAGGTGGATTTCTCAGAGGTCATCTAGATCAACCCCCTGCTCGAGTAGGGGAGACACATCACCATCTGTACCATCAAGCAGGAGACCCCATACCATTAGACTCTCAGCCCCAAAGAGGGAGGGAGGCTTTGGGTGCCAAAATGGGGGAGGAGCCTCCGGTTGTGAAGGAGAGAAATTGGCTGAAATGGCTGGGTGAGTGTAGGGGGAAATTGCCACCAATGGCTCCCCAAAAGTGCTTGGAGACGACTGTGTCTGCTGGCATTCTGCTCCTCAAGAGGGGGCTTGTGGGGAAGGGAGGCCTCCAAGCAGGAAGGAGTCCAGTACCTTCCCCTCCCTGGATATGCCCACCCAAACCAGTTCTGGCTTCTGACCCGAAGCAGCCAGGATGGTCGACCCAGAGGCAGCGGAGGGAGGAGCCTCCTGTGGGGGCAGGAAAGAGGAAGAAGAGGAAGGAAGGAAGAATTCCAGGTTTTTCTTACATCAGAAGTTTATTTCTTTATAGCAAAGCGAAGGGAAGGGAAGTGATTAATAGTAAGAATAATGTAGATGAAGCTGCTGTGGGTTCAAAGCTAGGAGAGATGAGGGGGCTGGAGGGACAGGTTCACCCAGCATTCCTGGGGGCAATCTAGATTGTCTGCAAGCCTCCCTCCCAAGAAAGGGAGGCCCTCAAAGGAAGCCTGGGGGGAGTCTCAGCAGCAGAAGGTCCAGGTTGAAATTCTTCTCCTCTCCCCAACCTGCCACTTCAGCCTCCATTTCTCAGAGGTTGCAAACAGAACAAAGAATCATCATATCAGCACTCCTTCATTGAGTAATTAAGAAAGAAAACCACAAGACTCCATTGATAGAAATGAAGTGTACTTTTACTAATTATAAATGATCAGAAGCGTAGCAAAGCGAAGACTGATTATTTAGGCGCGAAAGCAAATGATATATAAAATAACCCATTCCCCACCCCTTGGCATCCCAGTTACAGTCCAATCATAATTCTCCCAATTGTCAGGTGTGAGATAACTTCGAAAGGCATCACCAAGATGGAATGTCGGTGCCGTTGGCCTTGGCGGGAAACCTCCTCCGCATGCGCAGTCCGACAGGCAGCAGAACTCCAGAATCTTCCTCCAGCACAATTAGTAACCCCTCCCAAATACCATGCCCCCCCTCCCCGTTTCAATGGCAGCCGAAGCAGCAGCAAAGCAGAGGCTGACATATCAGCTACTAAAGAAATCATTTCCTTTTGCATCAGAGAACAGGATTAATTCATGAGTGCTGTAGAAAAAGAGATGGGGAAGAAAATTAGAATATAAAGAGAAACGTTTAGTGTAAAAATCATATTTATCTTCCCTTTTAGTCCCCCAACCCCAAAGGCAGACCCCACACTGCAGGGGGGTGGTTGATGGGCAGGGACAGATAGAAGGAGAATGTGCCCATTGCAGGAACGAAAAGGCTGGGATGGATGAGGGATTCCTCCCCATTTCATCTCCAGGGGATTTTGGAATTCTCCCTGACTTAATTAGAAGGTTAATTAAGAGAACACCCCCCTCCCCCCTCCCTGCAGACCTTCCATATGAAGAAAGAAGATGGGGCTACAAAGGGGGTGGCAGGAAAAGGTGGAGCGATGGGTCACTTGGCCAGAAATTGTGTGAATTCTCACAAGGAGAAGGGGGGTCAGGAAGAGGAGCCTGTTCCAGCTCCAACTAATGAACCCAGATGAGTCTGAATGGGGGCCAAGAAGGATCATCTCGGATGGGGGAGGGCAGTCCAGTTCAGGGCGAAGTTTAGGAGGGAGTTCATTAAGTTGATAGGGTTATCTCAAGGGCTCAGCTCCACCTTCCATCCAACCACCAATGGAGCTGCGGGACGAGCTAATGCAGTGATAGAACAATACCTGAGATCCTACGTTAATTACCAGCAATTTAGGTGGGAACATCTCTTGCCATTTGCTGAAGTGGCCTTCAACACCACAGTGCATAGTAGCATTGGACTCACCCCTTTTAAAATAGCCACAGGGGTGGAATTTGTCCCCCTGCCTGAATACCCTCAGGAACCCCCTTCCACAGTGAGCCTAACTGAATGGGTGGGTTGCTTACAAAATGCATGTGGGAATGTAAACCTTGGGGTCCTTCCTCCTTGAGGGAGGAATGGGAAGGAATGGCCCCTCCTTCCCTTCCCTTTTGCAATTCCCCAAAACATGGAAAGATTTTAGCTTTCCTTTTTGATTGCAATACTTTTTCAGATCTGTGTAAGTAAAAGCTGCCCCAAATTTCCTAACTTTGCTGTATCCACAGGACTTCAGTTGAGGGAGGAAGAGGAGAAACTCACCTGCAGGAGGTTGGATGGGAATTGCTGGAAGGAGAAAAAGACCCAATCAGGACCCTTCATGGATCTGGAGGACTCAGGGGGTCCCCTGCCCTTCGATAGCCCATAGTAGGTTGCATGATCTTCCCTTAATAGCCCCTCAAACAAGAGAAGCTGACAAAAATATTTCTCAAGGAGACCCTCTTGGCCACCTGCTGAGCTTGATGAGAGGCCTCCCCTAGATGGTCCCATCCCCACAACCTCTCCTCCCTCCCCCAGACTCACCTTTCTTGGCCCTCAGGTAAGAAAAGAGCCCCACCGAAAAGAAGGCCACTCCTATCACAGCTCCCATTATCCCCGTCCAGAGTTTGCTCTTGGCAGAGCTGGAGGTACGGGGCTCTGGGGAAGGAGAAGGAGCCTCACCTGAGCAGGAGGATCAGGCCCACCTTTCCCCAGGAGGAGGGTCCATTCTGACTCTCCCAAGATAGGGAGGGCCTCTCCCCCTTCTCAGGGTAGGATGGGGTCCCCAAAGCAGGACGGGAGGGGCTTACCCCATTGGACAGTGATGGGGGCCTCCAGGCTGGCGTGCTCCACCTTGCAAGTGTAGACGTCCCCCCGCTGGGGCTGGGTCTCCAGCATCACCATGAGCTGGTAGGTCCAGTCTCCGTTCTGGAGCTCCTCCCCATAGGCCACGCCCTCCTTCTCCGGTTGTCCGTTCTTCAGCCACTGGATCTCAATCTCCACGGGGTAAAAGCCCGTCGCAATGCAGAGGAGGATGATGTTGGGGGAATCGGGTTCCATCTTGGTGGGGGAGATGGTGACGGTGGGCTTGGCTGGAGGGAAGGAGGGGAAGGAGGCATATGAGAGACACAGGAGGGCCCAGAACAGAAGACCAAGTTGGTTAGTTCAAGACTCCTTTTCTCTCTTAAAAATATTCCGTGTTTTGAGTTTCTGTGCAGATTCTCAGTCAATCCAGGTCTTGGTTGTCCCAAAGGAGATTTTCCCCCCCCAAAGACATTTCGCTTCTCATCCGAGAAGTTTCTTCAGTTCCGAGGGCCCAAATCGAAGCTTCTTGGATGAGAAGCAAAATGTCTTGAAGGAAAAACAAAGTCCAGTTGCCTTTTGAGAAAAGACCTCTGGGACGGTGTTTGGAGTCATCTTCCAAAGCAAATTGCAGGAAGAGATGAAAAGGGATCCTGAAAAATGGGGAAACCTAAATCCTTCCTGGTTGGGATCAGGTGATCTCATCAAAAGGGAAGAATCGTCAAAGTAGGGAAATCCCACAGCAGAATAACAGAATAACAGAGTCGGAAGGGGCCTTGGAGGTCTTCTAGTCCAACCCCCTGCTCAGGCAGGAAACCCTGTAATATTTCAGCCAAGAGGCTGTCCAATCTCTCCTTAAAAAACTCCCGAAATTCCACCTATCAGCTGTTCCAGGTCGCAGGGATCATCACTACCTATCATTTCCTCCGCACACCCAACAGAAGTCCCATTTTTTTTATTTTTAAATACCCCCACCCTCCTCCGAGACACCACTTTCTCCTTCTGTCCATCCAGGAATTTAATTCAATCCACATTTGGAGACCTCTCAGTTTAAAACAGCAGGAACACAGAATATATTTTGTCTGCCTCACACTGTGATATTCAAGCTTTATTTTCAACTTTAATGCCGAATTCCGTGAAAAATGTGACCCAGAGTTACCTTTGTCTTTCTGATGAACCACCCATAGAATCGATGCTAATTTTGGAAGGTTTGGGGTTCAAGTATTGCAATTGGTGAGATGCTCCTTTGTTGGGGTTCATTGAACAACAAGCATAAGACTCAGATGGGATTTTTCCCAGAGAAATCGAGGCTCAGTTAATTTTGGGGAGAGTCCAGGAAAGGCTGAGAGCCTCTCTTGGTGGCCAGAGAAAAGCTTTGGCCCCTCGGGGGAAGGAGACGCCCGGATCTCTCCGGAGAGGAAAATCAGCTCAGAAGCCAAAGAAAAAGGAAGTGAAAATTCCCCCAAAGAGACTCAAGAAACATCCAGTGATTTCAGGTCTCCTGAACTGCAGCCGGAACAACAATTTGCTCTAAATGCACGGAATATTTATTTATTTATTGTGACAGATTTTCTTATTATTTATTCCCTTCTACAAGACCTTACAAGCTTTACATCAACATTGTTATCTCATCATACCTGTACATGTATATAATAGTTCGCTTCTATATTTACACACTTTATACACAGTTCTATATATATTTATATATATTGTTTTTTGGCTTAATTAATTTTGCTCCTATTTTGCAGCCATTTGTACCAATTGTTCCAAATTTCATAATATTCCGACTCTTCTTTATCTTTTAATTTCACTGTTAATTTGTCCATCTCTGCACAATCCAAAGTTTTTTTTATCACTAATTCGTCCGAGGGGGAATTATTTTGTTTCCAGCATTGGGCAAATCCTATTCTAGCTGTAGTTAGCAGATGTGTTAATATGTACTTAATTTTCTTTCTATATTTCCCTTTGATTATTCCCAGTAGGAAGATTTCGGGTTTGTATTTTATCTGTTCTCCTGTAATTTCTTGCACCCATTTCCAAATTTTGGTCCAATATTTTTGTGTTTCCGGGCAGGTCCCCCATATGTGATAATAGGCCCCTTGTACTTTTTTACACTTCCAGCAGGTCGGCTGCATGTTTGGGTACATTTTAGCCAATCTTGTTGGTGATAAATGCCAACGATAAAACATTTTGTATATATTTTCTTTAAGTGCTGCTGATCGTGTCAGTTTATAATTTGTGTTCCAAATTCTTTTCCAATCCACTAGATCTATGTTGTAACCAAAGTTTTTGGCCCACGCTATCATGCAACCTTTAACTTTTTCTTCTTCTAATGTTACTTCTAATAAATAATTGTAAATTTTCGTTATGAATTTATTTTCCCGGCCAATTAAAATTTTATCTATTTGTTGTAATTCTGTGTATATTCCATATTCTTTAACGTCTTTTTTGTATCTCGACTGTTGTTGGAGATATGGCCACCAATCTATATTTATATTCTGCTCCTTTAATTCTGGATTTGTTTTCAAATTCCCTTGGCTGCCTAAAATTTCACTGCATCTAACCATTTTCGATAGATCTCGTGTATTGGGATGTGTCATGGCTTCCATAGTGGAAAGTATTTTCATGTAATGTTTTCCTCTAATTTTATTCCAGACCTGTATCAGTGCATCTCTAATATAGTGTCTGTGAAAGTATTTTTGTTTCTTTTTACCCTCTTCCCATAGGAAAAAATGCCATCCCGTTTGCAAATCGTGGCCCTCTAATGTTAGTATTCTTTTATTTTTTAAATTTATCCAGTCCCTGATCCATGTTAGTGCTGCTGTTTTGTAATAAAGCTCCCAGTCCGGGAGTCCTATACCACCTCTGCTTCTGTCATCCTGTAGAGCTTTCAACTTTATCCTGTCTTTCTTCCCTTGCCATATAAATTTTAATATAATCTTATTCAATTCAGTAAAAAAAAAAAATCCTAATTTTATGGGGATTGTTTGAAATAGGTATAATAGTCTGGGTAATACATTCATTTTTATCGCTGCTATTTTCCCTAATAACGTTAGTTGTAGTTTCCCCCATAGTTCTAGATCTTTTTTTATTTGTTGCACTAATTTTGTATAATTTATAGTTGAGCACTTTGCAGTTAGCCATATTCCAAGATATTTAACTTTCTTTGTCACTTGTCCTATTATTCTTTCTAATTCTTTATTTTGTTCTTCCTTCAAAATTTTAGTCATCATTTTAGTCTTTTCTCTATTAATCTTTAACCCTGCTACATCTCCATATTTTCCTAGTTCTCGCATTAAGCTGTTTCCTGTTTCTAGTGGGTCTTCTATAATGAATACCAAATCGTCTGCAAAGGCCTGGATTTTATATTCCTCTTTTTAAATTTTAGTTCCTCTTATCTCAGAATTTTGTCTAATTCTCATTGAAAGACTTTCAAGCGTCAGGATGAAGAGCAGAGGTGATAGTGGGCATCCCTGCCTTACTCCTTTCATTATTTTAAAGGTCTCTGTACTTTCCCCATTTAATAATATATTTGCCTTTTGGGTGGAGTATATTGTCCCTATTAATCTTTCAAATTGGTTCCCTAATTTCATATTCTTAATTTGTTGTATCATGAATTCCCAATTTAAATTGTCAAATGCCTTCTGTGCATCCAGAAAGACGAATGCCACTTGTTTCTCTGGATGCGCCTCATTGTACCCTAAAATATTTGCTATTATTCTAGTGTTATTCCTGATTTGTCTTGTTGGGAGAAATCCATTTTGGTCTGGATGTATATAGCCATTTAATAGTTTTTTCAATCTCTCCGCTATTAATGTTGTGAATACTTTATAGACGGCAATCAACAACGAGATTGGCCTATAGTTTTGAATCTGTTTTTTATCTGCACCTTCTTTTAATATTAATGTAATATGTGCTTCCCTCCATGAGTCTGGTATTTTTGCTTTCATCAGTGCCTCATTATACATCTCCAGCATCAAAGGTTCTATCGATTCCTTCAATTCATCTGTTATTTTGTACCATTCTGCTGGGAATCCATCTGGGCCTGGCGTTTCATTATTTTTCTGTTTCTGAATCGCCTGTTTCAATTCTAGTTTCTTTTTTTTTTTTTGACAACATTTCTTTCATATCTTCTGCTATTGTCGGGGTTTCTTCTCCATTTAAATATCCTTTTATTTGTTTTCCATCTACTTATTCCCCTTTATACAGTTTCTCAAAGTACTTGTATGCAATCTTTTTCTTCCCTTCCATTGTATGTTGTAGTTCACCAGTTTCCTCTTGAAGTTGATATATTAATCTTTCTTTTTCTCTTTCTTTCCTCAATCTCTATGACAGCCACCTCCCCGGTTTATTTGCTTGCGCAAAGAAGTTTTGTTTCGTTAGTTTTAGGCCCTTCACCATTTCTTCCTGGTCTAATATATTTAATTTATGTTTTGCTAATTAATCCAATCCTTTCTAATTTTGTCACTTTGTGGCTTATTTTGAAATTTTATTTCTAAATTTTTGATTTCCTTCTCTAATATCTTCTGTTGTGCCCATTTTTCTTTATTTCTTTTATTATGCTATAATAATTCCACGGGAATAAGGTTTCATGGTGTCCCATAACTTTTGTATAGACGTCTGTTCTTTTGTGTTCTCCTTAAGGAATAACCCCAATTTGTTTCTACATTTTTGAATAAATTCTTTTTCTTTTAATATTTGCAGATTTAACATCCATCTTCGCCTAGTCTTTTTTCCCCCTTTCCAGATTATTTTACTGCGGTTGTGATCTGCCCAAGTATTTGATAATATTTCATTTGTATGTATTTCTGCCCCAATTTCTCCATTCATCCATGCCATGTCAATCCGTGACCAAGATTGGTGTGGGTTGGAATAAAAAGTAAATTGTTTTTCTTTTGGTTCCATTTTTTCCAAATATCTATCAAGTTTAATTCCTCCATCATCTCAAAACAGGTTGTTGGTAATACTTTTTTGTTTATTTTTAGTTTTTTTGTCACTTATGTAATCTTTTTTACTGTCTACTATGGCATTTTAATCTCTTATTATGCAGATATTCCTCACTCCAATTTCTCTAATTTTTTCATGTAATTTTTTATAAAAGTCGTTCTGATTTTCGTTTGGGGCGTATATTGCTACCAGTAATATAGATTTTTCATTTATCCATATCTCTATCATTAATATTCTTCCCTTTGGGTCTGCATAAATTAAATTTATGTCTTTGTTGAGAGCCTCTCTTGGTGGCCAGAGAAAAGCTTTGGCCCCTCAGGGGAAGGAGACGCCCGGATCTCTCAGGAGAGAAAAGTCAGCTCAGAAGTCAAAGAAAAAGGAAGAGAAAATTCCCCCAAAGAGACTCAAGAAACATCCAGTGATTTCAGGTCTCCTGAACTGCAGCCGGAACAACAATTTGCTCTAAATGCACGGAATATTTATTAAAAGAAACGGAACAAAGGCACTTTCAGGAGTTATAAAAAATCATTAGATAAATTAGTAGAAGTGAGGAAATTTCCAATGTAAATATTGCTGGAATGAGAATTATTTCAAACGTGCCAGATGACAAGAATGTTGAATTGATAGTAGGAAATAATTAAATGTTGAATATTATCAATCAGGGGATTATTATCTCCAGGAAAACATCCTCTTTGGTGGTGAAAGCTATTTCAAACAATCTCTCAAATTTGAGAGAATATTATGCATTCATTTCCTAATTCTGAGATCCTCTTACATGGATGTGATCCTCCTCCTAGCTTTGCTGGGAAGAATTGAGGAGTGAGAATGAGACGGAATCTGTGGAGAAGAAAATCTCTTTCGGTTCCCCTGAAATATGGAATAATTGAGGGAAAGAGGAAAAGCCCAGGATCTCCCCGTCAAAGGCCTTTCTCTCTTAGGATGGGGCTGGTTTTTCCCCTCTGATGGGGGAGAAACCTCTGATTTCATTCATTCATTACTAATTTATTTAGTTTATTATTTGTTTATTATCCTATTTATGTATAAATTTTATTATGTATTTATTTTATTATTTATGCATTTTTTATTATTAATGTATTTTTTATTATTTGTGTATATACTTTATTTATTTTATTAAGTTTTATTTTTTTAATTTTTATTTATTTAATTTTAATGTGTTGATTTAATTTCATGTATTTGTTTATTTTACTTACTTACCTACTTATTTCCTGAGCTCTAAAAGTTGGTGGGTGAAGAGGTTCGATCTCTTGGGAGGGGGATCCAGGGGGTCCCAGATTCCGGGCAGGGGAGGATTTGGGGGGAAAAGGGGGAGTTGTGGGAATGAGGCTCAGAGGGAGAATTGGAGGGAGGAGGAGGAGAACTAAAGAAGGAAACTTCACCCGGGAGAATCTCCGTCAAGGGAAGGGAAGGAAAAGGGGGTGTCCCCGCATCTCCTCTCCCCAAACTCCCCCTCCTCCCCCTCCCAACCCCCCCCACAACTCTCCCCTTTCCCCAAACTCCCCCCTCCCCTCGGACTCACCTCTCTGGCCAACCACAGAATTCCTCTGGAGACCCTCGTAGTTGTTCCGGCAGAAGAAATCCACTCCGGCTTTCCAGTACTGCAGGCCCTGCTTATCGCTGTTCCACTTGTCCACATCCACCTTCCCAAACTCCGTGAGGGCCACGTACTTCCCGAGGTCGCTGTCGAAGCGGGCGTATTCCTGCCGGTCGTAGATCTGCCTGTCCAGGAGCCTCACCCGCTGCGTCCCGTTGAGGAAGCGGCACTCCTGCTTCGACTGCACCAGGAAATGGGCTGCGAGGGGGAGGAGGAGGAAAACTGTCAGGAGGGACTCCAGGGCCCATCGTTCCCAGCCACTACCAAAGGGGGGGGATCCACTCGGGAAGGGAGGGGGCGGGGCACCTTCCGGAAAAGAGAGGCGTAGGACGCCCCCTGGAGGAGGGAAGGGGTCTCTCTCAGCCCCAGAGGGGAGCAGATTTACTGGGAGGGAGGGTGTCTGGGGGGGGAAGGAAAGGAGGAGGGGAGGGGTGGGAGGAGCCTCCTGGTGGACCCCCCCAATCCTCCCAGGGGGGGAAAGGCAGGCAGAAGCTCAGCTGGTGGAGCAGGGAACGTTGGATCTAAAGGGGGAGGAATGATGGGGGGAGGGCTGGAGGGAAGGTAATATCCATATCTCCCACCCTCTCTCTTCCTTTGGGGGGAGGGGAACATGGGGAGGGGGCACCATGAGGACATCTAGACTGAGACTCCTGGGGTCTCCCAGCCCTACAACCCCCACCTTCCCTGGGTCGCCCCAACTTTCCCTCTTTCCCTCTAATCTTCAGCCCAACTCCCTCCCTTGGGGGGATCCTCGGGGATCACACCTGTTTCGTACCCCCCTCCCCCAAAAGACCCCATGCACCCTCCCCCAAGAGCCTCTCAAAGGGAGGGTCTCCAGCCCCCTTCACAAAGGGAAGTTTTTGAGAGCCAATTGAGAGGACCGACTCAGAGCCTCCAAATCCCCTTCTCTCATTTCCCCCTCCCCCTCCAGGTCCCTATGGAGCCATGGGGGATTATGGGGGGTGGGGGGTCCTTGATCTCCTCTCCAAATTCAGGGGCTCCCCTCTTGCCTGGCCTCTAAAGCCTCAAATTTGAGGTTCAGAAGAAAAAGTGAAGTTTCTGAAGAAGCCAAAATCCTTTTGCTCAAATGGATCTTTTTCCTTCTGGGGATTCAGGGCTGAAAATGCCTCACTTTCCCTCTTTCGCTTTCGCTTTCCCTTCCCTTCCTCTTTCCAGGCAGCCCACTCCCACCCAGGCACTTGGGGGGGAGGACTACCGAGAGAGGGGCCTGGCTGCGACCCCCACCTCGGCTACCATCGGAGAACGGGAGGAGGGGTCCCTCTCTGTCTTCCGGGGGGGGGGGAATTGGGGAGGAAGGGGGGGGAGACCACGCAGAGATCGAGGCTGTTGGAGGCTCTGGAGACCCAGCAGTTTCCTTCCCCCTCCGGGGGTCTTTCCCAACCTCCTCCACACCCCAACCCCCTCCTCCCCCGCCCAGCCCCCTCCTTACCGGGGGTCTCCTTCCCCCCTTCGCTTCCGGGGATCCGGGCCAGCGCCCCCACCAGCAGCATCAGGGGGAGCCCAGCAAAAGCCATGGATGCCGCCCCACAAGCGCCGACAAAGATAGAGGAGAAAGACGCCGATGCCTCCAGCCCCACAGGCGGAATCGGAGGGTCTGGATTGGGGGGAGGAGGAGTTTCCCTCGGACTTCGGCCTTGGGAGTGTCCAGAAGGAGCAGGAGGACCAATGAGAATTCTCCCTTCTGCAGCGTCATCGGTCTCCGGGCAGAGCCTCCCTCGACTTCACCCGATAGAAGACTTAGTTCGGCGCAGAGAAGAAACTCGAGTTGGTTATTCAGCCCAAGACCCCTTTTCCCTCCCCAGAATATTCTAAGACCACCTCAAAGGGAGGGTCTCCCTCCCCCTTCACAAAAGGGGGAGTTTGGGGGAGTTAATTTCCGAGGCCCTTCTCTCAAAGCCTCCCCTCCCCCCCCCCGCCCTCCAGGTCCTGATTGAGGAATGGGGGATTATGGAGTGGGGGGTCCTTGGTCCCCTCCCCAAATTAAGGGGCTCCCCAAAAGGGCTTCAAGCTCCCCTCTTGCTTGACTTTCAAAGCCTCAAGTTTGAGATTCAGAGGAAAAAGTGAATTTTACGAAGCTGCCAAAATTCTTTTTCTTATACGGAGTTTTGGTGGCATTTGTGGATTCAGGTCTGAAAATGCCTCAGTTTCCCTCTTTCGCTTTCCGTCTCCTTCCTCTTTTAACGGAAGAAGCTTTGGGGGCTTCAAAGGGATTTGGGCCTTGAAGCTCCCACTTCTCTTGCCCTCCAACCCCTTTCCCAAAGTTTCTCCTGGGGGGCTCCCAGCTCCTTTCTCCCCCCCCCCCCACTCTGCTCCCCAGCATCCCTGGGTCCCTCCCAGCCCCCTCCTTACCAGGAGTCTCCTTCCCCCCTCCTCTTCCAGGGATCCCCAACAGCACCGCCCCCATCAACAGCTGAAGGACCCCAGCAAAACCCATGGATGCTGCCCACAAGACGGAACCTTGGGGTGCCCCACTGCTCACTTCCCTCCAGGTAGATGCAGACCCATTAAGGGCTCCTCATTGGGTAGGGTTTGTCAGCCAGTTAGGAATCCCTCTTGGGGTGATGCTTCTGTCCCCCTTTTTCCTAGCTAACCAAGAAGCAGGTTGTGGTCTACTTTGTCAAATGCCTTCCTGAAGTCTAAGGATACAATGTCCACCGTATTTCTCTGGTCTCCTAATTTAGTCTATTTGTCAAAGAATGAAATTCTTTGTTTTTGAAAAACTCTTGTTGGCTACTGGTTACACAGGTTCTATTCTTCGCCTCCCTGGGAGGTGCCCCCCCCATTTCCTAAGCCAGTTCTGACCTCAGTCCAGGGATGAACCTCCTGCAGGTGCCCGAAAGAGGAAGAAGGAAGAAGGAGGGAAGGAAAGAAGTAAGAGTGGAAGGAGAAAAATGCAGAGAAAGATTGTGAGTGAAAAAATGGAAGGGAAAAAGGAAGAGAAAGGGGGGAGGAAGGAAGGAAGGAGAAATAGACAAGAGGAAGGGAGGAAGGGAGGGAGGAGCATAAGACAGAGAAAGAGTTTAGAGTCTGAAGGAAGGGAAGGGAAGAGGGTTCCACCACAAAACCGCGAAGCCCTTATCCGCGCCGACATAAGTGCGGAGGCAAAACCGCGGCCTCCGAAGCGCTAAGAAAAACACGACCCTACCGCCGCGACAACAGCGCGGTGACAGAAGGGCATTCTACATGCTTCGTTCTTTGCCTCTGTACCTCCAAAGGTAGCCCTCCTCCTCTAGCTCACAGCGACAGCGGGCACGGGGCAAAGCCCAGCAGCAGCAGCCTGCGGGAAGGGTCCAGCTCAGCCGCGGGGGGCAGCAGGAAGCCCGTGGGTGGGCCGAGCGGGGCCGCCGCCGATTCCCGCCCTGCCTCTTCCTCCAGGGGAGGCTCCGGCGGCGGAGGAGGATGTGGCAGCGGCGGCGGATGAGGCTCTCCTGGGGCCGGCGAAGCAGGCTTGCCCAGCGGCGGCGGCCATCCGTCCAAGGAGATGTTGTTGAGGAAGAAGAGGGTGGCCTGCTTCCGCCGGGCAAGCCCACTTCGCCGGCCCCGGGAGAGCCTCAGCCGCCGCCGCTGTCGTGTCCTCCGCCGCCGCCGGCGCAGCTGAGCTGGACCCTTCCCGCGGGCTGCTGCTGCTGGGCAGCCCGCTTTGCCCCGTGCCCACTGCTGCTGTCAGCTGGAGGAGGAGGGCTACCTTTGGAGGTTCAGTTAGGCAAAGAACGAAGCATGTAGAACGCCCTTCTGTCGCCGTGTTGTTGTCGCGGCGGTGATGACGCGTGGTGATGACATCGCAGCTTTAATGGCGCGGTTTAATCACCGCTATTTTGACGAGCGCGGTTTTGTCGTGCCACGAGGGAAGAGGAGGAACGAAAGTTTGATTCCAGGCTTTTCCTAAATGTTTAACTGTTTACTGTTTAACTGTTTATTAAATTTATAGGCCGCCCAATCCCGGAGGACTCCAGGCGGCTTACAGAAATGGTAATTAAAAAAGGTTAAAAACAGATAAAACACGACAAATTTAAAAAGAGACACAACATGCACCCAATCTAAGCTGGACCTCAATCAAAAGGTCAACAGCCCCAGGCCTGCCGGAATAGCCAGGTTTTGATAGCTTTTCGGAAGGCCATGAGAGTGGGTAGGGTCCGGATCTCTGGCGGTAGCTCAGTCCATAGGGCCGGAGCGGCAACAGAGAAGGCCCTACTCCGAGGCGTCGCCAGTTGGCATTGTCCAGCTGATGGCACCTGGAGAAGGCCCATCCTGTGTGATCTTATTGGTCTTAGCGAGGTGTGCGGCAGAAGACGGTCTCGTAGATATCTGGGTCCTAGGCCATGTAGGGCTTTCAAGGTGATAACCAGCACCTTGCATCATGCTCGGAGACCAATAGGAAGCCAGTGCAGCTCGCGGAGGATAGGTGTAGTGTGGGTGTACCTAGGTACACCCAGTATCGCTCGCGCGGCTGCATTCTGGACTAACTGTAGTCTCCGAACACTTTTCAGGGGTAGCCCCATGTAGAGCGCATTACAGTAATCCAGTCCTGAGGTGACGAGGGCGTGAGTGACTGTTTGCAGTGCCTCCTGGTCCAAATAGGGCCGCAATGGGTGTACCAGGCGAACCTGGGCAAAGGCCCCCCTGGTCACGGCCGACAGATGATGTTCCAACATCAGCTGCGGATCCAGGAGGACCCCCAAGTTCCGGACCCTCTCTGAGGGGAGCAAACCTTTTCCTCCCAGGCTTAGGGACGGACTAGCTGGGCTGTCCTTAGGAGGCAACATCCACAGCCACTCGGTCTTGTCAGGATTGAGTGCAAGCTTGTTCACTCCCATCCAGACCCTAACAGCTTCCAGGCACTGGCACATCATTTCCACTGCTACGCTGATTTGGCACGCGGCAGACAAATACAACTGTGTATCATCCGCATACTGGTGGTATTTGATCCCGTTCCGGCGAATGATCTCACCCAGGGGCTTCATGTAGATATTGAATAGGAGGGGGGACAGGACCGACCCCTGCGGCACCCCATAATTAAGGGGCCTAGGAGTTGACCTCTGCCCTCCAACCAACACCGACTGTGTTTTGCGCATGTGCGAGATTAAGATGGCTGCGAGGCTCCGTCCGCTCTAAACTACCCGACAAAAAATGCAAATAAAACCGCGAGTAACAACTTTAAATTATATTATGAGAGGCTTGTTCGGGAGGCTTGAGACTCTGAGAACCCGAAAAGATCAGCTAGCGGTAGGGGTTACCTCTTTGGGGATTGCCCCGGACAGCAAAACCTCCAACATTTTCAGCGGCTTCCATGCTGGTCTGGCCGCTCGGCAGCGAGGAGGGGAATTTCGGCCTGGAAATGGCGGCGGCGTTCTTCGGCGGTTCCGGCGGTTCCGGCGCTTATTTCATCTTCCAGCTTCGCCGGCCCGCGACGGGAGCGATCTACGGCCGTGGGACCACCCCCAGGACCGTCTCCAAGCCACTCGGATGTTACGACCGCGGGCCGCGTGGATTCTAGCAGCTCCAGCGGTCTCCGTGCTGTTTCGTCCATATCAGCTGTTCGGCGGCGAGGAGAGGAACCTCAGCTCGGTGGCAACGGCATCGTCCTTTAGCGGCCTCATTGTCTGCCTCACTTTCCTATTCCGTCTGCCTGCAGTGGGGACGAGGAACGGGGGAGGCCACCCTTGGACTCTACAGACCTGGATGACCCCATCGGCTCTAGGGATTCCGGTGGTCCTCGGGCTGCCTCGGCCATTTCATGCTGAGGAAGCAAGTTTCATCTGGAGAACAGCGACGGTGTCCCCTGGCAATTACAACGACTGTTCCATCTTTTTACCTTACTTGTTTGTACTGGTGTGCCTTTGGGAATCCCCCGGAGTGGCTTTACCCCCAGAAGGAAAACTTTGGACCTGGGCTGCGGGTGGACAGACGATGGCAGCATTGTGTGCTCGCACTGGACCCCCGCAGGACCTTTTGACTAACAAATTTGCAAAAGAAGAGAGGGGCTATAAGATACTCCCCCAGATATTCCATCTGAACTATAACTGGTCCCTAGCCACTTTAACTCTGAACATTAAGAGCCAATTTTGCCATCTGAACTCGCACTTTAAATTTTAATCAACTGCGCAACTATTTTAGCTTCTTTCTTTTCTTTCATCTTTCTCTTCTCTCTTTGTATGGAATATGCATGAGATACGTATGAGATGAATGAATGTCCCACTTTTTATTATTATATTGTTGTAAATTTTTTGTGTTTTTTAACTCTTACGTGGGGATTGTTTGGGGGAGTGCATGGGTATGTATGATTCGGAGGACCTGCCGGGAGATGCGGGGGCCATGGGGGTGGTTGAGGGGACCAGAGACACGGGAGAGGGTCGGGGTATTACAGTCGTAACAGGGAGGGGCAGATACAGCAGGGACTTTAGGGCAGGCCATTACCGGGGAAGGAGGGTTCGCTACATTACAGAGATCCCTCCTTCCGGCCCTATGAGTCCCACTCCGAGACCAGATGGCGCAAGTAATCAGGACCCTGGACTCAGGCTGCTGTCGCTAAATGCCAGGTCTGTGGTACATAAAGCTCCTCTCGTCCGGGACTTAATTTTAGACGAGAGGGCAGACCTGGCATGTATTACTGAAACCTGGCTGGGCCCAGAGGGAGGAGTCCCCCTTGTAAAGCTGTGCCCAGACGGATTTCAGGTGCTGCACCAGCCGAGAGCCCAGGGAAGGGGTGGGGGTGTGGCCGTTGTTATCCGGGAGTCGTTAGTTCCTCGTAGGGTCCCTGCTCCGGAGCTTGTCGGCTGTGAGTCTCTGCTGATAAAGTTGGACCTCAAGGGTCAAGTGGGTCTGCTGTTAACGTACCTGCCTCCCAACAGCGTTGCAGCAGCCCTCCCCTCGCTCCTCGAGTCGGTAGCCGAGCTGGCAATTGAGTTCCCTAGGCTGATGGTCCTGGGGGACTTTAATTTGCCGTCGCTCAGTGAAAACTCTGATGGGGCGCAGGAGTTCATGGCTTCCATGACAGCCATGGGCTTGACCCAAGTAATTCGGGGCCCAACCCATTCGGCGGGTCACATGCTCGACCTCGTATTCCTCTCGGAGCAGTGGATTTATGATCTTGGTCTGAGGGGTAACGACATCATACCCCTGTCGTGGTCAGACCACTGCCTACTGAGGCTTGACTTCCGGAGACCAAACCCCCACTGTAGGGAGGAGGAACCGACCAAGTGGTTCCGCCCCAGGCGACTTATGGAACCGTTAAGGTTCCAGACGGAGCTGGGGGTCATTCCTGATACTTTCGCCCACAGTCCGGTAGAGACTCTGGTTGCTGCTTGGCACTCGGCAGCATCGGAGGCCCTCGACCGGATTGCGCCACTACGGCCCCTCCGAGGCGGCGGATCCCGGAGACCTCCTTGATTCACCGAGGAACTCCGGGAGATGAAGCGCCGGAGGAGATGCCTAGAGCACCGATGGAGGTCCGATAAGTCCGAATCGAACCGAGCAATGGTAACCACCTGCACCAAGGAATATACCAGGGCACTTAGGGCTGCGAAAAGATCTCACATAGCCACCTTGGTTGCATCCGCTGAGTCCCGCCCAGCCGCCCTGTTTAAGATAACCCGCTCCCTATTAAATAAAAGGGAAGCGGGGGAACCCTTGCAGGGCAGAGCTGAGGATTATGCTCAATTCTTAGCGGACAAAATTGCTCGGTTTCGGTCGGACTTGGACTCCACCCCCGCAGTTCCAGCCGAGGCACAAGAGGATCAAGTAGAACAGCACTGGGTTGAGTTTCAAGATGTTACCCCCGGGGATGTGGACAAGGCCATGAGGGCTGTAAGTGCCTCCACCTGCGTACTGGACCCGTGTCCCTCATGGCTGGTTACTAACAGCAGTGAGGTGACACGAGGCTGGATGCAGGCGGTTGTGACCGCCTCTCTTCGGGAGGGGAACTTCCCTGCCGCACTGAAAGCGGCGGTGGTGAGACCCCTCCTAAAGAAGCCATCTCTGGATCCAGCTGTTCTTAATAACTATCGCCCAGTCTCCAACCTTCCCTTTCTTGGGAAGGTTGTTGAGAAGGTGGTGGCCTTCCAGCTCCAACGGTCCTTGGAGGAAGCAAACTATCTTGACCCCTTCCAGTCAGGCTTCAGACCCGGTTACAGCACAGAAACCGCTTTGGTCGCATTGACCGATGATCTCTGGAGAGCCAGAGATGGAGGACATTCCTCCATCCTGGTCCTCCTCAACCTCTCAGCAGCTTTCGATACCATCGACCATGGTATCCTTCTGCGACGACTGCGGGAGGTGGGAGTGGGAGGCACCGTGTTGCAGTGGTTCTCCTCCTACCTCTCGGACAGGTCGCAGTCGGTGTTAGTGGGGGGGCAGAGATCGTCCCCTAGGCCCCTAACATATGGGGTGCCTCAGGGCTCGGTCTTATCCCCCCTACTATTCAACATCTACATGAAACCGCTGGGAGAGATCATCCGTAGGCACGGGATTAGATACCATCAATATGCGGATGATACCCAGTTGTATCTGTCCGCCCCGTGCCAACTCAATGAAGCGGCAGACGTGATGAACCAAGGCCTTGAAGCCGTTATGGACTGGATGAGGGTTAACAAGCTTGTGCTCAACCCAGAAAAGACCGAGTGGCTGTTGTGCTTCCCTCCCAAAGATTCAACCAATATTCCATCACTCAGGCTGGGGGGTCAAATCTTATACCCCTCAGAGAGGGTTCGCAACTTGGGAGTCCTCCTGGATCCACAGCTATCGTTTGACCACCACTTGACGGCTGTGACCAGGGGGGCATTCGCCCAGGTTCGCCTGGTGCGCCAGTTGCGACCCTACCTGAATCGGGAGGCGCTCACAACAGTCACTCGGGCCCTTGTGACCTCTAGGCTGGAATACTGCAATGTGCTCTACATGGGGCTGCCCTTGAAGAGCATCCGGCGACTTCAGTTAGTGCAGAACGCGGCCGCGCGAGTGATTGTGGGTGCACCTCGGTTCACCCACATAACACCTATCCTCCGCGAGCTGCGCTGGCTACCTGTCGATCTCCGGATGCGCTTCAAGGTGCTATTAGTCACCCATAAAGCCCTGCATGGTAGTGGATCCGGATACTTGAGAGACCGCCTTCTGCCAATTACCTCCCTGCGACCAATTAGATCTCACAGATTGGGCCTCCTCCGTATTCCATCGGCCAGCCAGTGCCAGCTGGCAACTACAAGGAGGAGGGCCTTCTCAGTAGTAGCCCCGACCCTTTGGAACGAACTCCCCGTGGAGATTCGTACCCTCACCACCGTCCAGACCTTCCGCACAGCCCTCAAGAACTGGCTAGCCCGTCAGGCCTGGGGACAAGTATAGCCGCCCCTCCCGAATGATGAATGTATGTTGCTTATTACTTTTATTATATGTGTCTACGTCATTGTTTGTATTCCCCCTCCCTGATTTTATGTGAGCCGCCCTGAGTCCCCTCAGGGAAAAGGGCGGCCTACAAATGCTAATAAACATCAACATCAAACATCAAACACCTGTCGGAGAGGTAGGAGGAGAACCACTGTAAAACGGTGCCTTCTACCCCCACCTCTTACAGCCGTCGCAGAAGGATACCATGGTCGATGGTATTGAAGGCCGCTGAGAGGTCAAGGAGCACTAGGATAGAGGAATGTCCTCTATAGTTGAAGGAGGCGGTGGAGTCTGAATGGGTCCCACAATTGTGTGTTCGGACACACCCAGTCACACAAAAGATCCAGGCAGACTCTGGTGGGAAGCCCATCACTCTCCTGATAAAAGCAGAACTTCTAGGCTCTTTTCATGTTTCCCCCTCCCCCGACACACATACAAACACACACACAGACCACACACGCACACACACACACCACACACACACAGCAGAACGTCTTCCTCCAACCCCCAACAGCTAAAGAGACGGAGGTTTTCGGGTTTCGCTTCCCCAGCCTGAAGCGTTGGGCTCATCCGAAGCGGAACTGAGGAACTGGCCAGGATCCATCAGGCAACAAGCCTCCATTCTTCATCAGGGCAGCTCAGGGACTGTCCTCCTCTGCCCCATGGCTGAGCCTCCAGGTGGGGCAGCCCCTTTCTTCCTCTGGGCCACCGGAAGTGGCTGATGGGGCCCCTCCTGACCTCCTGATTAGATGGAGTCCCTTCTCCCTCAGTCAAAGCACATTGAAGAAAACCGTCCTTGACTTATAACGGTTCATCCAGAGAAAGTTACAATGGCACTAAAAAAAAGTGACTCTTTGCCTAATATTCCTTCTTTTTAAAGTATTTTTCATTGCTTTGAATGTGTTTTTAAATACTTTTAGCTGTTTTTAGCTTTGCTGTATGTGACCCAAAATTACTTGTGGTGAGATGGATAGCTATTTAAATTTGATGGATGGATAGATAGATTGATAAATAGATAGATAGATAGAAATGGATGGATGGATGGATAGATCCCGTATTTCCCTGAAAATAAGACAGGGTCTTATATTCTTTTGACAGCCAAAATAAGCACTTGGCCTTATTTTTGGGGAGGTCTTATTATTTTGAGGTTCAGGAAGAGGTGACCTTGCAAGAATATTGCAAGGTGTTGCAATATTTTTGGGGAGCGCTTATTTTGGGAGAAACAGGATAGATAGATGGATAGATAGATAGATAGATAGATTCATAGATGATAGAGAGATGATTGACAGATGGATCAATGAATAATCCTAACCCTAACGTTAACCTTTACATTTTGAATATAAGCAGAAACAGTAGAAGCGTTTTTGTTCACATCAGAATGTTGTCCGTTTGTTGCAGCCTCTTTAAATCTGTTCCAATTTCTGCCCTTGAAGGAATCCCCTCGTAGATCTTCCGTAGCTTCTGCTTGACAATCTCACCCGTTTCTAGTTGGCGTGTTTGGTTGATTCCCCTGAGGTTTAATCTTCCAATTAGCTTCTAAAACTTTGGTTTCACTTTCAAGCCCTCCGGATGTGGTGAGCCAGTCAGTTCCCAAAGCCGACCTTCTTGGTCCTTATGAGGGTCACCTCGTCCACTTTCAGAAGCCCCTCCCCCCATGTAGGTGTTGTGGACCATGGTCCATGAATGTCAATTTCCCTGGAGAGAACCATCCCTTAAGCCAGGCCTGACTTCCAAGGTGTTTCCTTCCCTCCTTCTCTCCTTGGATGGTTCCCTTTATTGGGAGAACGGAGGAGAAAACCACCTGTGGCCCCATCTCTTTGGCTCCCATGCCCACCTGCTCCGAGTCTCTTGGGATCGTTTCCAGGGAAACAATATCATTTATCCCCTTATGAAAGAGGAAGAAGGGCTAATAATAATCATCTGTGGACTTCATTATTTCTTTAAGCCAGTGGTAGTCAACCTGGTCCCTACCTTCCACTAGGGGGCGTTCCAGCTTTCATGGTGGGCGGTAGGGGTTTTGTCCAATACTGAAGCACTTTCCTTCTTTTTAAATTTAATTCACTTCTTAAAAAAAATCCATAGCATTATTTAAACAGTTTCATTAGGTTTTCATAAAATCACCATTTCTGTGGAACCGGTGGGCAGTTAGAAATTTTTACTACTAACAGAGATACAAAAGTGGGCGGTAGGTATAAAAAGGTTCTAACCCATTTTTCCTCTCTCCAGCTGTTTTCCTGTTTCTCCCATTTCCTTTTCACATCTTTCAGAATATTTCCCTTCTGTTCTAATCCCTTATTCACCATCAATTGTACTCATACCGTCTTCTTCCACTCCTCTGCTCATTCTAGTCATTCCATCCTTTCCTCCTTGTCCTGTTCTTTATTTCTTCTTCCTTGTATTATATTTTCCAATTTTTCAGCTATCCATTCTATTAGTGGTGGGTTTCAAAAAATTTTGGAACCTACTCTGTGGGTGTGGCTTCCTTTGTGGGAGTGGCTTGCCGGCCATGTGACCGGGTGGGAGTGGCCAAGTTGGAAAATGTGATGAAACTCACTTAACAACACTTTTGCTTATCAACCAAAATTTTGGGCTCATTTGTGGTCATAAGTTCTCTTTCTTTCTTTCCTTCCTTCTTTCTTTCATCTCTCTCTCCCACTTTCTTTTCTTTTTTTCTTTCTTCCTTTCTCTTTCTGAGGACCCGGATTGTTGTTGGGGGCGATATGCTGACTCTGTAAACCGCTTAGAGAGGGCTGAAAGCCCTATGAAGCGGTATATAAGTTTAACTGCTATTGCTATTGCTATTTCTCTCTTTCTCTTTCTGTCTGTCTCTGTCTCTCTGTGTCTGTCTGTCTGTCTGTCTCCCTCTGTGTGGATCTGTCTCTCTCCCCCTCCTTCTCTCTCTGTCTCTCTCTGTCATTCTCTCTCTGTGTCTGTCTCTCTGTCTCTCTATATCTCGCTGTCTCTCTCTCCTCCCTCCCCATCTGTCACTGTGTGTCTGTCTCTCTGTCTCTCCCTCACTCTGTGTGCGTCTCTCTCTGTCTCTCTCCCCTCCCTTCCTCCCTCTCTGTCACTCTGTGTGTATATGTGTGTGTGTCTGTCTCTCACTTAATCACTCACTCTGTGTATGTGTCTGTCTCTGTGTGTGTGTCTCTGTCTGTCTGTCTCTCCCTCCCTCCCTCCCTCCCAACCCGCAGATGGGCTCTGGACTAGTGGAGCCTCTTCCTTCTTTTTAACCAGGCGATCTTTCCTAAGACATAAAAAGGAACCTCAATTGCAGGCTCACAAAAGAAGCTGGAAAGAGACACGGAAGCCAGGAAGCTGAAACCTGGGACTGGAGAAAAACCTTTTCTACCGCCTTACCAGCCCATCCGGGAAGAGGAATAACATGAGAGGGATCTCTCCCTCCACGGATGGGCTCCAGACCAGCGGAGCCTCGTTCTTTTTTTTAACCAGGCGGTTATCTTCTTTTTAGACAGGCGATCTTTTTAACTAGGAGGTCTTTAACCAGGCGATCTTCGGCTGCTGCACAAGCACACACTGCCCTTTTCTCTCTGGTGGCTTCCTGGTTAGAAAGGAGGAGGAGGAGGAGGCTCCGCTGGTCCGGAGCCCATCCGTGGGGGGAGGGATCTCCCTCGCGTTCCTTCCCGGATGGGCTCCGGACCAGCGGAGAAGAAGTGGCGGGGGCTGTTGGGCTGGAAACCGAAGCCCCATTAGCCCCCAAAGCCTCTTCTGGATGTCTATGGCAGTTGCGAGGAGCCGAGGAGAGCATGGAGAAGGTTCTCAATGCTTCGGGAAGCCGCAAAAGTGGCTGGGAGAAGTGAGCGGCTTGGTTTAGCCTCCCCGGACGTCGCAGCAGCAGCAGCAGCCCCAAGGGCACCGATCTCGGCGTTTTTCGCATCGGGGCGTGCTGCAAGAGGGAGTGTGTGAAGACCTTTTCTGGACTGCTGGTGGTGGAGTTTCAGTTTCAGTTTCAGTTTTGGCTTATTTGTATGCCGCCCTTCTCCAGGAGGGACTCAGGGTGGCGAACAACTCAAAGGGGAAAGGGAACATAAACAACAGTACACATAATTAAAATACACGAAAATCACACAGCCATACCAGTTGAGAGGGGAGGGGAACTCATCAACCCCAGGCCTGCCGGCACAGCCAGGTTTTGACGGCTTTCCGGAAGGCCTGGAGAGGTCCGGATCTCCGCGGGGAGTTCATTCCAAGGTGCGGGCCTGTTGCCCCTGCTCAGCAAAGCAAGTCTGGGGAAGTCCTTTGTGCCGCCTGGAAAAGGTCTTCATTCAGTGACATCAACTTGGCCACTACCACACAGTCACATGACCACCAATCCACTCCTACATGGTCACATGACCACCAAGCCACTCCCAGCCAGTCACATGACCACCAAGCCACGCCCACAAAATTAAGCCACACCCACAGAACCGGTAGTAAAATATTTTGAAACCCGCCCCTGCTATGGTCTGAATTTGGACCCTCCGATAAGGAGAGATTGGAGCTGGCCGCAGAGTTCACCGATCAGGCTGTCAGTGGTGCTGGATGTACAATCGGAGGTCCAGGGAGGCTGGGCTTTTGTCAACCCAGCAAGACAAAAACCAATGTCGGCTACTTCAGAACTATTCTTTTTTCAAAACTATAATACTCTGTTAACTATTGCAATCTGCACATGCTTTCTCCTCCCCCTGTTTAGCTCCATGTAAACAAGGGAGGGATCTGCCAGACACCTTGATTTAATTTCTTGGCCTCGGCTGAAGCATCATTTACCTTCCTGCTGCTTTGGTTGTCATTCTTCCTTCTGCCCTTCAAGGCCATTTGCTCTTCCCTCTTCAGCCTCTGAGGGGAGGGGAGGGAGGCCTCCTTCAGGTGGGGGAACTTCCTGGAGGCTGCTTCAGATTGGGAAAGCTTCCATTGCTCAGCATCTCCATGTCAGGGAAGTCAGCATCTGTCTAATCAGAACCATCTTTCTCTTTCTTTAGATACGTCATTAGTTCATTGGTGGGGAAAAGCGATGGTCATAATCTTGGCATCTGTGACTCTCTTCCTGATCAGTAAGTGAAACACATCTGTTGACCCCAAATCCTGCCTCTTTCTGTGTCGATGGATCTGGTGTGATGGGAGAGGACCTCCCTGACATTTGCAGCCAGGATGCCCACACGGCCCTTGCCTCCAATTCTCATTTCGAATGAGAATTAAAAAGGAAGAAGAAACTATGCAGCCATTTTGTTCACTTCCTGTAAATCTCAGAATGTTCAACCTTGCTGCTGTTGGAACCGGGGGGGGGGGGGAGCCTCTTTGGCCTCCACGGACTTTCTTCAGAGGAGCACATACCAAATATCAGGGGTTCAGGAATCAAAGAAAAGTCCCATAAACAATGTCCGAAAAGCCATAATCTCGCCCTGAAGATGATCCCCGTGCCTTCTCACCTGGCAAGAGGGACCTTCAGGGAAGCTCTGGTGGAAGGTGGTGGCCATGAAGGGAGGGGACCTGTGTTTTCTACCCCTGCTTGCAATCATACTGGGGGGGGCAGAATTGCAGAGGGGAAGATCCAACAATGGAAGGAGCCACTGTTTGCTTGGCTCAGAGCAAGAGATGTGAGATGTAGAAAGTGTTTTCCTTGGTTGAGCTTCACCAAGTGTGGCTCAACACAACCAGGTCATTTTCTCAGCAACAAGGCACTCAGGCGCATGTGCAGGATGGGAAAATATAGCAATAGCAATAGCAGTAGACTTATATACCGCTTCATAGGCCTTTCAGGCCTCTCTAAGCGGTTTACAGAGAGTCAGCATATTGCCCCCAACAATCTGGGTCCTCATTTTACCCACCTCGGAAGGATGGAAGGCTGAGTCAACCTTGAGCCGGTGAGATTTGAACCGCTGACCTGCTGATCTAGCAGTAGCCTGCAGTGCTGCATTTAACCACTGCGCCACCTTGGCTCTTAAGGCTGCCCAAGCTGAATGCCTGGGCTTGCGAAGAACGAAAAGGACGAACAATCTGCGGATTGAGACCCCTGCAACAGACAAAAAGGAGTCCTGGCAGGAGATTAACTGTCGGGCAAGCCGGAGAGGCGTCTACCTGCAGGGGGGGGGGCGCTTTCGGACGGCCCCTGGACTATTTCTCTGCTTCCATTCTGGCCTCGGCGGCGTTGAGGACAGCGTGCGAGCGGCGAGCATTTTTTCAGCTGCGCGGCGCTGCCGGTGAGAGCCTGGGTTCGGGGCTTGTGCTTGGCTGTTCTGGGCGGTGTGCTACACGTGGCGGCCTGCGCCTCTCCCTGAGGAAGGGGCGGCTGTATTTCAACACCAAAGTTGTCGGGACTGGGCATGTCAGCTTCTGCCTTGCTGTTGCTTCAGCTGTCATGAAATGGGGAGGGAGGGCTGGTATTTGGGAGGGGTTATTCGATGTGCTGGAGGAATGTTCTAGGATGTACCAGATGCTTGGATTGCGCATGCGTGAGTGCTTCCCGCCTGGACCAACGGCCTCGACATTCCATCTTTGTGATGTCTTTTTGAAGTTATCTCACACCTGACACTTGAAGGACTTATGATTGGCCTGAGGCTATGATCCTAAGGGGTGGGGAATGGACTATTCTATATATCAATCGCTTTCGCGCCTAATTAAGTAGACTTTGCTTCGCAACTGCTCGCTTACCATTTGTAATTAGTAAAAGTGCTTTTGATTTCCAACGCATGGAATCTCTTAGTCTTTCTTTCCTAATTATTTAATGGAGTGATGCTGACAAGAAGCAAAGTCTACTTAATTCCCTTTCCAGGAGATTTACGTCTACCGTGAAGGGAGGAATGTCTTCACCGATCAGGGAAGAGGAGGGGGCCGCTTGCGATGTGGATACCAGCGGAGCCGGGCCTCCCGACCTCTCACTTCATGAAGATTTGTTTCAACTACAAATATCCAGCCAGCCTGACCCTCCCCCCCCACGATGGTCCACTTCGGTAGGACAAAGAGAGGAAGAGACAAGCTGGAATGCAGGGGTCACCCAAAGGCAACCCCGACAACGAACGCTGGAGACTGGAGCCGTGAGAAAACCCCAGAGGAGTGAATTACCTGATTATTGGGGTCAAAGGTATTTTGGGGAAAGGAGTGGGGAAGATGAAAAAGACTGGAGGGGCTGGCAGCAACAATACCCACGCGCGCCTTCACCCCCCCCCTCGACCTGCTTCACCCCCTGCTCAAGTCGAGGGGGGAACCGAAACCTAAACCTAATAAGCCTCTGGACTGGAACATGGAATGCCAGGCGGCGTTCGAAAAACTTAAACGTCTGTTTGCCGCTGAGCCAGTCCTAAAGCATCCTGACCTGGACAAGCCTTTCGTCGTCCAGGCTGACACCAGCGACGTCGCCGTGGAGGCCATTTTGCTGCAAGCCAACGACCAAGGTAACCTACAACCTTGCGCGTACACCTCCCGAAAGCTCACTGACACGGAGAGACGTTGGGCGGTTTGGGAGAAAGAGGCTTTCGCAGTCCGTTGGGCCCTGGCCACGTGGCGCCATTTCCTAGAGGGCGCTAAACACCCGTTTGAGGTGTGGACTGACCACAAGAATTTAGAAGCTTTGAGAACGCCGCGACGTCTCTCCCCCAAACAAATGCGATGGGCCCAATATTTCAACCGTTTCAATTTCACACTTAAGTATATCCCAGGGGGGAAAAATTTCATGGCTGATGCCTTGTCCAGACTACCTCAATATAATTGCTCTAAACTGAGTATCATCCAACCGCTCCTAGCAGCTCCAGTGGTCACGCGCCAGCAGACCCGAGCAAAAAAGGATGTACCTCAAGACCTTCTTTCTGACCTCAAACAAGCGCTTCCTCACGATGACTGGTTCCTGAACCATCGGGACGAGTGCACTATGAGGGATGACCTGCCGTGGATTGGCGCCAAATTGTACATCCCCGCGTCCCTACGGCTCGTGGTCCTTCGTCGCGCACATGATTCCAGATTGGCGGGTCATTTTGGATTCGTCAAAACTTTGCATCTAGTGAAGAGGCAATTCTGGTGGCCCTCTTTAAAAAAGGACATTGAACTTTATGTGGCCAGTTGCCCAGTCTGTGCCACCGCCAAAAGACCGCCGGGGAAACCACAAGGGCTGCTCCAGTCTGTCGCTCGACCGGTTGCCCCTTGGAAGGAGATTTCTATGGACTTTATTGTTGAGCTTCCCGAAAGCCAGGGGCATACGGTCATATGGGTGGTCACTGACTTGTTTTCCAAGCAAGTTCATTTCGTGCCTTGCCACAAAATTCCTTCCGCTAAGGCTTTGGCTAAACTTTTCATTTCCCACATTTACCGTTTGCATGGAGTGCCCGACCGCATTATCTCCGACCGTGGTGTCCAGTTCACATCTAATTTCTGGAAGGAATTTCTCAAACGCATTGGCTCCGCCCAGGGCCTTAGCTCCACCTACCATCCTCAGACTAATGGCGGCTGCGAACGTACTAATTCCGTTCTTGAGCAATATTTACGCTGTTTCATCAATTATCAACAGGATGACTGGGTAGACTTGTTACCACATGCTGAAGTGGCCTACAACAACTCGGTTCATTCCAGCACGGGTTTCACCCCTTTTCGGGTCGTTTACGGTCAAGATTTTGTTCCTATTCCTGAATTGCCTCGGGACCAACCGCAGGTTCCTTCAGTTGCGGACTGGAGTGAGCGTCTCAGTCGAGTTTGGCCATTGACCCTCTCCACTTTGGATGCTGCACATAAGGCCCATAAGAAACAAGCGGATAAGAAACGCTCCCAGCCCTATGAATACCGAACTGGGGATTTGGTGTATTTGTCAACAAAGTTCCTGCACACTACGCAGAAATCAAAGAAGTTAGGGCCCAAATATGTGGGCCCATTCCCCATTGTAAAGGTCATCAATCCTGTCTCTGTTCGTTTACAATTGCCCAAACACCTCAACCGGATCCACCCGGTGTTCCACATTAACCTCATTAAGCCTGTTCGGTTTTCCCACTTGCGTCCCTCTGATGATCCTCCGCCTGCTCCGTTGCTGGTCGATGGGGAACGTCATTTCGAAGTTCGTGAAATTCTTGATTCCCGCAAGCACCGTAATCGCATCCAATACCTGGTGGCTTGGAAGCATTTTCCTCCCTCCCACACAGAATGTGTTGATAAATCCCATGTTCGTGCTCCCCGATTGCTTCGGAAGTTTTATGCTGCTTATCCGGACAAGCCTTAATTTTCTCTCCCCCCCCCCCCTTCTTCTTTTTATGTTTTGTTGTTTGTCTGTTCATTTGTTTGTTTTTTTCAGGCCTAACAGCCTTTTTTCCGGGGGCCGGCCGGATGTCAGCTTCTGCCTTGCTGTTGCTTCAGCTACCATGAAACGGGGAGGGAGGGCTGGTATTTGGGAGGGGTTAATTGATGTGCTGGGGGAATGTTCTAGGATGTACCAGATGCTTGGAAAGCGCATGCGTGAAGGCTTCCCGCCTGGACCAACGGCCTCGACATTCCATCTTTGTGATGTCTTTTTGAAGTTATCTCACACCTGACAATTGAAGGACTTATGATTGGCCTGGAGCTATGATTCTAAGGGGTGGGGAATGGACTATTCTATATATCAATCGCTTTCGCGCCTAATTAAGTAGACTTTGCTTCGCAACTGCTCGCTTACCATTTATAATTAGTAAAAGTACTTTGGATTTCTTCCCCATGGAGTCTCTTAGTCTTTCTTTCCTAATTATGTAATGGAGTGATGCTGACAGTACCTTTATGTAGTAAGATCTTTTTTTGAGGGGATGGGGAGAACGTTCCCATGGTTTTTTAAGGTTAATATTGAGGATTTGGCCAATTCTCTAAGTTCGAAAAGGTGTGCAACCCGAGGCTTAGAGAATTCTGCCCCCATAACTCACGATTCTGGGAGGATGCTCCGTCTGCGACGACCGGTCCTGGTATGCAAGAGGCGTTCCTTCGCCGGTAAGCAATGGGGGTGCCAAATGGGACGGATGAAGCGGCGTGCTTGATCAGCAAGATCACGTCGGGGTCACCAGATGCGATTTCTCCGTGGGTCGCCCATGAAGCCAATGATGAAAGAAGACTCGGAGGCAGGTCTCTCTCGGGATGGGCCGACACGGAATAGAATCCGGAGGCCTCTTTTATTGAGCATACACAAGGAAAGGGTGGATTCACATGGTCTATGTGGACCAATCATGGTTGTACAAGTCTATGGTATATGGTAACTCATTTACTTCCATGTAGACCTAAAGAATGCCCATAGTCAATAAATCTTTTACCAGCATGCAAACTTCTAATCCTTAATTAATGTTTGAGAGTTAATCAGTTGTAACCCCTGATTTAATCAACGCTTGTAATTAAGAGTCTGTGATTGCTGATCTGTTTAGTGTTGAGTTAAACAGTTTGTTTTACTGATCCAATCATATGGTTAATCATTGCTTCTATTCTATACGTGTTTCAGCACACCTAATGCGTGCCTGCACGTATATTGCAACAGGGTGTGGCAGATGAGGGGCTGGGGGTACCCTCTTTGGGACCTTCCCCTGGGCGACAGGAGCCCAAAGTCCATTTGGTGGGGATGGTTCTGCTCCCTTTGTGCTCAGACTGTCCCCAGCAGCCTGGAGTCCAATGGAGACCCATTTATTGGGGGGGGGGGGGCTTGCTTCCTCTGTCCAGGCATTGTCCACTTCCCTGCACACAGGATGACCGCTCTCCTTTGGCCTCTCCTTGCTGGACGGGAAGGGCTCCCTGGCCCCACAGAGACCCCGATTGCATGCCGGGCTTGGAAGCCCCTTCAGGCCACAAGTGGCAAGTTGATGGGCTCCATTTATGTCTTCTCCTGCCCCACAAGTGGCTCCCGAGGGGCGCCCTCTTCCCCCGCCCCCTTCCCTCCCTCGTCTCCTCTCCCAAGCACTGACCGTTAGTGCTTGTTTATTTTTTTTTTATTTTTTTATTTTTTTATTTTTCCCTTTATTTGTATGCCGCCCTTTTCCCTGGGGGGACTCAGGGCAGCTCACAGTTCAAAAGGGGGGGGGGGGGGAGGACAAACAATTTTCCAACATGAAGACAATACAACATATTAAAAAGAAAACACAACAGTCACACAATTCGGGTGGGGTTAGAATCTTAACCCCAGGCCAGCCGGGACAGCCAGATCTTTAGAGCGGCGCGGAAGGACTGGAGGCTGGTGAGGGTCCGAATCTCCACGGGGAGTTCGTTCCAGAGGGTCGGAGCAGCCACCGAGAAGGCTCTCCTCCGGGTAATTGCCAGTCTGCACTGGCTGGATGATGGAATTCGGAGGAGGCCTAATCGATGCGATCGTATTGGTCTAGTGGAGGTAATTGGCAGTAGGCGGTCTCTCAAGTACCCAGGCCCACTACCATGAAGGGCTTTGTAGGTGGCAAGTAGCACCTTGAAGCGCACCCGGAGATCAACAGGCAGCCAGTGCAGCTCGCGGAGGATAGGTGTTACGTGGGTGAAGCGAGGTGCACCTTCCTGACCCCTTGACTAGAAGACGTTAAGGAGAAAAAGAGTTTTATAATGTTTAAAATGTTTCCTATCTTCTAATTCTAGGCTTAGGGAAAGGAGGGGAAGGGGAAGGGGAGGGAGGTGACAAGTGGGCCACAGAGATGTTTGCACCCAGAAGACAGACAGCATAAGGAAAGGTGGAATGTTTATCTTTGCAATTGAAAAATAATATTGTATAATGTATACAATAATGTATAACCCGAAGTATATATTATAAAGATATCTTGTTGTTGATAAATAATTTTAATAAGGAAGTAATTAAAAATTGGTATATATATGAAGTGAGTATTTAGAATACCTTGTTGAAAAATGAAGGAATAACATCTTTGTTTGAAGGTATGATGTACAAGGACAGCAATGAAGATAAGCATACTCGATGGATGATTGATGGGATTATATATAATTGAAAGTAGTGATGTATAAACATAAATGGTTGGTAAATTCTTTTACACTGTAAAAATATTCAGAATGAGATAAGTGATTACATAAAGGTATATTGTAATTAAACAGACAATCAAGAATGTAAGGGAATTAGGTTTGTTGAAAAGAAATATTAATCGTAATTGAATATAGGTTGTACAATGAAAGTTGAAGGTTTGAAGGTTTATTGCATTTATATGCCGCCCTATTCCCCGGAGGGACTCAGGGCGGCTAACAAACCCAGAAGGGGGGGGAGTACAAACAAGATAACACAACAAACAAGATACAGAGAAGAATTTAAAAACAACCAACAGTCACACAATTCGAGGGGGGAAGGGAACTCGTCAACCCCAGGCCTGCCGGCACAGCCAGGTTTTAACGGCTTTACGGAAAGCCTGGAGGGAGGTGAGGGTCCGAATCTCCGTGGGGAGTTCGTTCCAGAGGGCCGGAGCAGCCACAGAGAAGGCTCTCCTCCGGGTAGTAGCCAGGCGACATTGGCCAGTAGATGGAATCCGGAGGAGGCCTAATCTGTGGGATCTAATAGGTCTTTGGGAGGTAATTGGCAGCAGGCGGTCTCTCAAGTACCCAGGTCCAATACCATGAAGGGCTTTATAAGTGACGACTAGCACCTTGAAGCGTATCAGGAGACCAATCGGTAGCCAGTGCAGCTCGCGGAGGGTTTCCAAAAAACTTTCCAAAAGTGGGTGTTGCTGCAGCCTCTTATTTTAGCAATTAAAAAGCCCGTTTCCCTCTTCTTAGCCAAGGGCGGTTTCCTTCGGCATTTCGTTTATCTAGTGAATTTGCCACCCACCCCACGGTTGGAGAAGACTCTGAGCAAGAGAAAACACTTGCAAATCTTTCACAACTCTAAATGCAAAACGGACTTGAATTGCAAAAACTAAAACGAAGCAAACACACAAAGCTTGCAGGGGAGAGGGGTGTGTGTGTGGGGGGGGGGGTTGTCATCGCTCTCAGGGCCCCAACTTCCTCCAGCCAAGAGCTGCTCCCTTCCTGGCCCTTTTGGGAGGGCTGTGCATGCGACAACTGGCTTTCCTGGCAACTACACAACCGAGACCACAATCCTGGAAGCCCTTGAATACATGCGCAAGTTTCAAAGTGAGACACCAACCCAGGAGCAACGCAATCCACAAATCTCGCCCCTTGTGGACGGTTCTCCGGAGTCAATGATTCCCACGGTCCAAATCTCACATCTCATCCACTAATCCTTTGCTTGGCCGCTTGACTCCTCTATCCAGGGCCTGTGTTGTGTTTGTGTACCCCACAAAAGCACTCTTCCCACCTTGAAAAATGCTGTTTGCTTTACCTGAAATGCTTGGGGGGATTGTATTTTTTTGGGGGGGCAAAGGAGCCCCTCTTCCCAGGACAAAGTCTCTCTCTCAAATCCAGGGATGAATTAAGGAGAATCTTCTTAGCTCAGGGGGGCCTGAGGGCTCCTTGGTGGTCCCTGAGCTTGGCTGTTTCTTGCAAAAGTTTCACAACCCAAATTGCAGGGGTGAAATCCAGCAGGATCTGGAGAACCAGTAGCGGAAATTCTGAATGGTCCAGAGAACCGGTAGCAAAATTTTTGAGTGGTTTGGAGAACCGGCAGTGGAAATTATGAGTGGTTCGGAGAACCGGTAGCAGAAATTTTGAGTGGTTTGGAGAACCGGCAGTGGAAATTTTGAGTGGTTCAGAGAACCGGTAGCAGAAATTTGGTTCGGAGAATTGGCAAATGCTACCTCTGGCTGACCCCAGGAGTGGGGAGGGAATGAGGATTTTGCAGCATCCTTCCCCTGCCACGCCCACCAAGCCACGCCCACCGAACCAATAGTAAAAAAAATGAATTTAACCACTGCCAAATAGGTACCATCCTCAGTGCTAGAAGGCGGGGGGGGGGGGTCCTTTTAGTTGAGCACAAACTGAGAGCAACCCCTCCCCCCGCTAACCACCATAGTGGGGCCAAGTTTGGCCCAAGCAACCCCTGCAAGAAAACCATCAAATTCAAGGGACCCCCCAGGACCCCCTCCACAGATTCTTTTTTTAAATGTTATTATATATTTTTTTGCAATTTGTTTTTATTTTTAAACATAAAACAAACAAGATAAAAAAATTCTCAAAATTCTCATACAGCAGTTGTCCCTCTGGTCCTCCGGATGCCATCCCTTGGGTGACTCTGGAGTAAGGCAAGGAGGCCCTTGGCCTCTGGGGAGACACCCCCCCCCTTGAAATTGGCAGGAGGGGGGGCAGGGAGATCTGGGTTTGGCTCTCCTTTGGGTCCTAACTCTCCGATTGCCTCCTTTTGGGCTGCCTTTAGGGTACGGATGGTGAGACAGGAGCGAGGGGCGCCCAGGGCCATTTTGGGGCGAAGGGGGACGACGGCATCCGAGGATTCAATGGGGCACCAGGACCCATTGGCTTACAGGTAACAAACGGCTGTCGCGAATCCCTCCTTGCCACCCCTGTTGAGCCAGACGCCCCTCACACAGTCCTGCTTTTCCCCCCCATATTTTTTATTTTATTTTTAAACATAAAAGACGACATAAAAAAGATTCTCATCCATTATATACAGCCTGTCGTTTGGTTACAAGCGTTTGTGCATCCATATTCTCAATTTCATTTACAATCACAGATTTTCCGTCTAATATAACTAGATACCTCACTACAGGGTTCGCAATTTGGGAGTCCTCCTGCACCCACAGCTGACTTTAGAACACCACCTGTCGGCTGTGACCAGGGGGGCATTTGCCCAGGTTCGCCTGGTGCACCAATTGCGCCCCTACCTGAACCGGGAGGCTCTCACAACAGTCACTCGTGCCCTTGTGACCTCTAGGCTGGAATACTGCAACGTGCTCTACATGGGGCTGCCCTTGAAGAGCATCCGGCGACTTCAGCTAGTTCAGAATGCAGCCGCACGAGCGATCGTGGGTGCACCTCGGTTCACCCACATAACACCTATCCTCCGCGAGCTGCACTGGCTACCTGTCGATCTCCGGGTGCGCTTCAAGGTGCTACTTGTCACCCATAAAGCCCTACATGGTAGTGGATCTGGGTACTTGAGAGACCGCCTACTGCCAATTACCTCCACACAACCAATTAGATCACACAGATTAGGCCTCCTCCGAGTTCCATCTGCCGGTCAATGCCAACTGGCAACTAGGCGGAGGAGAGCCTTCTCGGTGGCAGCTCCGACCCTATGGAACGATCTCCCCGTGGAGATTCGTACCCTCACCACCCTCCAGACCTTCCGCACAGCCCTCAGAATCTGGCTATCCCGTCAGGCCTGGGGCTAAAGATTGTAACCCACCCGAATGGTATGAATGTTGTGTTTTTTAATCTTATATGTTAAAAGTTTGTCTCCCCCTCCCCTTTGGGTTGTGAGCCGCCCTGAGTCCCCCCAGGGAAAAGGGTGGCATATAAATAAACTTCTACAATCTACAATCTACAATCTACGATTATCCTTTGATCCACCCGTCCATCATCCGTCCATCCCTCCATCTATCTGCCCTGTTTTCCCCCAAAATAAGCCCCACCTGAAAATATTGCAACACAGCAGCAGCCATGAGGTGACCATGTTCGCCCCCTCCTGCACCCCAAAAATAATAAGACCCCCCCCCAAGGCCAAGTGCTTATTTTTGGGTCAAAAGAATATAAGACCCTGTTTTATTTTCCCGGAAACATGGTGTCTATTTATACTATCCATCCATCATCTACCTATCTATATCTATCTATCTATCTATCTATCTATCTATCTATCTATCTATCTATCTATCTATCTATCTATCTATCCATCCATCCATCCATCCATCCATCCATCCATCCATCCATCCATTATCTATCTATCTATCTATCTATCTATCTATCTATCTATCTATCTATCTATCTATCATCATCTATCAAATTTAAGTAGCCATCCATCTCACCACAAGTGATTCTGGGTCACATACAGCAAAGCTAAAAACAGGAATATACTTGAAAGTATTGAAAAACACATTCAAAGCAATAAAAAAACTTTTAAAAGAAGGAATATTAGGCAAAGAGTCACTTTTTTTTAGTGCCATTGTAACTTTGTCTGGATGAACCGTTATAACTCAAGGACTGTTGTCTTCAATGTGCTTTGACTGAGGGAGAAGGGACTCCATCTAATCAGGAGGTCGGGAAGGGCCCCTTCAGCCACGTCCGGTGGGCCAGAGGAAGAAAGGGGCTGCCCCACCTGGAGGCTCAGCCATGGGGCGGAGGAGGACAGTCCCTGAGCTGCCCTGATGAAGAATGGAGGCTTGTTGCCCGATGGATCCTGGCCAGTTCCTCAGTTCCGCTTCGGAGGAGCCCAACGCTTCAGGCTGGGGAAGCGAAACCCAAGCGACTCTGCAGCTGTTGGGGGTTGGAGGAAGAAATGCTGCTGCTGTCTGTGTGTGTGTGTGTGTGTGTGTTTGTGTGTGTGTGTGTGTGTGTGTTGGCAGAGGGGGAAACATGAAAAGAGCCTAGAAGTTCTGCTTTGATCAGGAGAGCGATGGGCCTCACAACAGAGTCTGTCTGGATCTGGGGCCAATTTTGTGTGACTGGGTGTGTCCAAACACACAATTGTGGGACCCATTCAGACTCTGCTGCCTCCTTCAACTATAGATGACATTCCTCTATCCTAGTGCTCCTTGACCTCTCAGCGGCCTTCGATACCATCGACCATGGTATCCTTCTGCGACGGCTGTAAGAGGTGGGGGTAGAAGGCACCGTTTTACAGTGGTTCTCCTCCTACCTCTCCGACAGGTCGCAGTCGGTGTTGGTCGGGGGGCAGAGGTCGACCCCTAGGCCCCTTAATTATGGGGTGCCGCAGGGGTCGGTCCTGTCCCCCCTCCTATTCAATATCTACATGAAGCCCCTGGGTGAGATCATTCGCTGGAACGGGATCAAATACCACCAGTATGCGGATGATACACAGTTGTATTTGTCCGCCGCGTGCCAAATCAGCGTAGCAGTGGAAATGATGTGCCAGTGCCTGGAAGCTGTTAGGGTCTGGATGGGAGTGAACAAGCTTGCACTCAATCCTGACAAGACCGAGTGGCTGTGGATGTTGCCTCCTAAGGACAGCCCAGCTAGTCCGTCCCTAAGCCTGGGAGGAAAAGGTTTGCTCCCCTCAGAGAGGGTCCGGAACTTGGGGGTCCTCCTGGATCCGCAGCTGATGTTGGAACATCATCTGTCGGCCGTGACCAGGGGGGCCTTTGCCCAGGTTCACCTGGTACACCCATTGCGGCCCTATTTGGACCAGGAGGCACTGCAAACAGTCACTCACGCCCTCGTCACCTCAGGACTGGATTACTGTAATGCGCTCTACATGGGGCTACCCCTGAAAAGTGTTAGGAGACTACAGTTAGTCCAGAATGCAGCCGCGCGAGCGATACTGGGTGTACCTAGGTACACCCACACTACACCTATCCTCCGCGAGCTGCACTGGCTTCCTATTGGTCTCTGAGCATGATGCAAGGTGCTGGTTATCACCTTTAAAGCCCTACATGGCCTAGGACCCAGATATCTACGAGACCGTCTTCTGCCGCACACCTCCCTAAGACCAATAAGATCACACAGGATGGGCCTTCTCCAGGTGCCATCAGCTGGACAATGCCAACTGGCGACGCCTCGGAGTAGGGCCTTCTCTGTTGCCGCTCCGGCCCTATGGACTGAGCTACCGCCAGAGATCCGGACCCTACCCACTCTCATGGCCTTCCGAAAAGCTATCAAAACCTGGCTATTCCGGCAGGCCTGGGGCTGTTGACCTCTTGATTGAGGTCCAGCTTAGATTGGGTGCATGTTGTGTCTCTTTTTCAATTTGTCGTGTTTTATCTGTTTTTAATATTTTTTAATTACCATTTCTGTAAGCCACCTGGAGTCCTCCGGGATTGGGCGGCCTATAAATTTAATAAACAGTTAAACAGTAAACAGTTAAACATTTAGGAAAAGCCTGGAATCAAACTTTCGTTCCTCCTCTTCCCTCGTGGCATGACAAAACCGCGCTCGTCAAAATAGCGGTGATTAAACCGCGCCATTAAAGCTGCGACGTCATCACCACGCGTCATCACCGCCGCGACAACAGCGCGGCGACAGAAGGGCGTTCTACATGCTTCGTTCTTTGACTAACTGAACCTCCAAAGGTAGCCCTCCTCCTCCAGCTGACAGCAGCAGTGGGCACGGGGCAAAGCGGGCTGCCCAGCAGCAGCAGCCCGCGGGAAGGGTCCAGCTCATCTGCGCCGGCGGCGGCGGAGGACACGACAGCGGCGGCGGCTGAGGCTCTCCCGGGGCCGGCGAAGCGGGCTTGCCCGGCGGAAGCAGGCCACCCTCTTCTTCCTCAACAACATCTCCTTGGACGGATGGCCGCCGCCGCTGGGCAAGCCCGCTTCGCCAGCCCCGGGAGAGCCTCAGCCGCCGCCGCTGCCACATCCTCCTCCGCCGCCGGAGCCTCCCCTGGAGGAAGAGGCAGGGCGGGAATCAGCGGCGGCCCCGCTCGGCCCACCCACGGGCTCCCTGCTGCCCCCCGCGGCTGAGCTGGACCCTTCCCGCGGGCTGCTGCTGCTGGGCTTTGCCCCGTGCCCGCTGTCGCTGTGAGCTGGAGGAGGAGGGCTACCTTTGGAGGTACAGAGGCAAAGAACGAAGCATGTAGAACGCCCTTCTGTCACCGCGCTGTTGTCACGGCGGTAGGGTCGTGTTTTTCTTAGCGCTTCGGAGGCCGCGGTTGTGCCTCCGCACTTATGTCGGCGCGGATAAGGGCTTCGCGGTTTTGTGGTGGAACCCTCTTCCCTTCCCTTCCCTCAGACTCTAAACTCTTTCTCTGTCTTATGCTCCTCCCTCCCTTCCTCCCTTCCTCTTGTCTATTTCTCCTTCCTTCCTTCCTCCCCCCTTTCTCTTCCTTTTTCCCTTCCATTTTTTCACTCACAATCTTTCTCTGCATTTTTCTCCTTCCACTCTTCCTTCTTTCCTTCCCTCCTTCTTCCTTCTTCCTCTGTAGGAGGGTCATCCCTGGACTGAGGTCAGAACTGGCTTAGGAAATTGGGGGGGGGGCACATCCCAGGGAGGCGAAGAATAGAACCTGTGTAACCAGTAGCCAACATGGGTTTTTCAAAAACAAAGAATTTCAGTCTTTGACAAATAGACTAAATTAGGAGACCAGAGAAATACGGTGGACATTGTATCCTTAGACTTCAGGAAGGCATTTGACAAAGTAGACCACAACCTGCTTCTTGGTTAGCTAGGAAAAAGGGGGACAGAAGCATCACCCCAAGAGGGATTCCTAACTGGCTGACAAACCCTACCCAATGAGGAGCCCTCAATGGGTCTGCATCTACCTGGAGGGAAGTGAGCAGTGGGGCACCCCAAGGTTCCGTCTTGTGGGCAGCATCCATGGGTTTTGCTGGGGTCCTTCAGCTGTTGATGGGGGCGGTGCTGTTGGGGATCCCTGGAAGAGGAGGGGGGAAGGAGACTCGTGGTAAGGAGGGAGCTGGGAGGGACCCATGGATGCTGGGGAGCAGAGTGGGGGTGGGGGAGAAAGGAGCTGAGACCCCCCAAGAGAGACTTTGGGAAAGGGGTTGGAGGGCAAGAGAAGTGGGAGCTTCAAGGCCCAAATCCCTTTGGAGCCCCCAAAGCTTCTTCCGTTAAAAGAGGAAGGAGACGGAAAGCGAAAGAGGGAAAATGAGGCATTTTCAGACCGGAATCCACAAATGCCACCATAAGAAAAAGAATTTTGGCAGCTTCGTAAAATTCACTTTTTCCTCTGAATCTCAAACTTGAGGCTTTGAAAGTCAAGCAAGAGGGGAGCTTGAAGCCCTTTTGGGGAGCCCCTTAATTTGGGGAGGGGATCAAGGACCCCCCACCCCATAATCCCCGATTCCTCAATCAGGACCTGGAGGGCGGGGGGGGGGGCAGGGGAGGCTTTGAGAGAAGGGCCTCGGAAATTAACTCCCCCAGACTCTCCCTTTTGTGAAGGGGGAGGGAGACCCTCCCTTTGAGGTGGTCTTAGAATATTCTGGGGAGGGAAAAGGGGTCTCGGGCTGAATAACCAACTCGAGTTTCTTCTCTGCGCCGAACTAAGTCTTCTATCGGGTGAAGTCGAGGGAGGCTCTGCCCGGAGACCGATGACGCTGCAGAAGGGAGGATTCCCATTGGTCCTCCTGCTCCTTCTGGACACTCCCAAGGCCGAAGTCCGAGGAAAACTCCTCCTCCCCCCAATCCAGACCCTCCGATTCCCCCTCTGGGGCTGGAGGCATCGGCGTCTTTCTCCTCTGTCTTTGGGGGCGCTTGTGGGGCAGCATCCATGGCTTTTGCTGGGCTCCCCCTGATGCTGCTGGTGGGGGCGCTGGCCCGGATCCCCGGAAGCGAAGGGGGGAAGGAGAGCCCCGGTAAGGAGGGCGCTGGGCGGGGGAGGAGGGGGTTGGGGTGAGGAGGAGGTTGGGAAAGACCCCCGGAGGGGGAAGGAAACTGCTGGGTCTCCAGAGCCTCCAACAGCCTCGATCTCTGCGTGGTCTCCTCCCCCTTCCTCCCCAATTCCCCCACTCACAGGAGAACGGAGAGGGACCCCACCCCTTTCCTCGATGGTAGCCGAGGTGAGGGTCGCAGCCAGGCCCCTTTCTCGGTCGTCCCCCTCCCCCAGTGCCTGGGTGGGAGGGGGCTGCCTGGAAGGAGGAGGGGAAGGGAAAGCGAAAGCGAAAGAGGGAAAGTGAGGCATTTTCAGCCCTGAATCCCCAGAAGGAAAAAGATCCATTTGAGCAAAAGGATTTTGGCTTCTTCAGAAACTTCACTTTTTCTTCTGAATCTCAAATTTGAGGCTTTGGAGGTCAGGCAAGAGGGGATCTTCCGTCCCTTCTGGGGGAGCCCCTGAATTTGGGGAGGAGACCAAGAACCCCCCACCCCCCCATAATCCCCCATGGCTCCATAGGGACCTGGAGGGGGAGGGGGGAAGTGAGAGAAGGGGATTTGGGGGCTCTGAGTCGCTCCTCTCAATTGGCTCTCAAAAACTCCCCTTTGTGAAGGGGGCTGGAGACCCTCCCTTTGAGAGGCTCTTTGGGGAGGGTGCAAGGAGTCTTTGGGGGGGAGGGGGATAGGAAACAGGAGTGATCCCCGAGGATCCACCCAAAAGAGGGAGTTGGGCTGAAGATTAGAGGGAAAGAAGAAAAGTTGGGGCGACCCAGGGAAGGTGGGGGTTGTAGGGCTGGGAGACCCCAGGAGTCTCAGTCTAGATGTGCTCATTGTGCCCCCTCCCCATATTCCCCTCCCCCCAAAGGAAGACAGAGAGTGGGAGATATGGATATTAGCTTCCCTCCAGCCCCCCTCCCCCCATCATTCCTCCCCGTTTAGATCCAACGTTCCCTGCTCGACCAGCTGAGCTTCTGCCTGCCTTTCCCCCCCTGGGAGGATGGAGGGGGGTCCACCAGGAGGCTCCTCCCTCCCCTCCCCTCCTTCTTTCCTGCCCCCCCAGAGCCCCTCCCGCCCAGTAAATCTGCTCCCCTCTGGGGCTGAGAGAGACCCCTTCCCTCCTCCAGGGGGCCTCTTACGCCTGTCTTTTCCGGAAGGTGCCCCCCCATCCTCCGTTCCCGAGTGGATCCCCCCTTTGCTAGTGGCTGGGAACAATGGGCCCTGGAGTCCCTCCTGACAGCCTTCCTCCTCCTCCTCCCCCTCCCAGCCCATTTCCTGGCCCAGGAGAAGCACGAGTGCCGCTTCCTCAACGGGACGCAGCGGGTGAGGCTCCTGTACAGGCTCTTCTACGACTGGCAGGAGATCGTCCGCTTCGACAGCGACCTCGGGAAGTTCGTGGCCGTCACGGAGTTTGGGAAGGCGATTGCGGACAATTGGAACAGCGATAAGCAGTACGTGCAGTACCTGAAGGCCCAAGTGGATTCCATCTGCCGGCACAACTACGAGGGTCTCCGGAGGAATTCTGTGGTTGGCCGGAGAGGTGAGTCCGAGGGGAGGGGGGAGTTTGGGGGAGGGGGATCACATCCATGTAAGAGGATATCAGAATTAGGAAATGAATGAATAATATTATCTCAAATTTGAGAGATTGTTTGAAATAGTTTTTACCACCAAAGAGGATGTTTTCCTGGAGATAATAATCCCCTGATTGATAATATTCAACATTTAATTATTTCTTACTATCAATTCAAAATTGTTGTTCCGGCTGCAGTTCAGGAGACCTGAAATCACTGGATGTTTCTTGAGTCTCTTTGGGGGGATTTTCTCTTCCTTTTTCTTTGGCTTCTGAGCTGACTTTCCTCTCCAGAGAGATCCAGGCATCTCCTTCCCCCGAGGGGCCAAAGCTTTTCTCTGGCCACCAAGAGAGGCTCTCAACAAAGACAGGTAGAGAATTAGGAGGATGGAAGAAGAAATTCAACTATTGTCAGTAAATATTACCGGTTTATATTCGCCAACAAAAAGAAAGCATATCTGGGCAAAATTAACAAAACAAAAGGCAGATATAATAGGCTTACAGGAAACACGCATTAAAAAACAAGATATAAAATACCTGGAATGTCCTAAATTAGGGAAATTATATGCAGCATCACCAGAAGAAAAGAGAGAAGGGATAGCGATATATGTTAAGGATGGGATAAAGACAAATTTAATTTATGCAGACCCAAAGGGAATCATATTAATGATAGAGATTAGAGATTGGTCTTGGATTGACATGGCATGGATGAATGGAGAAATTGGGGCTGAAATACATACAATTGAAATATTACCAAATACTTGAGCAGATCACAACCCCATTAAAATAATCTGGAAAGGGGGAAAAAAGAGTAGGCGAAGATGGATGTTAAATCTGCAAATATTAAAAGAAAAAGAATTTATTCAAAAATGTAGAAACAAATTGGAGTTATTCCTTAAGGAGAACACAAAAGAACAGACATCTATACAAAAGTTATGGGACACCATGAAAGCTTATTCCCGTGGAATTATTATAGCGTATTCAGCAAAAAGAAATAAAGAAAAATGGGCACAACAGAAGATATTAGAAGAGGAAATCAAAAATTTAGAAATAAAATTACAAAATAAGCCACAAAGTGACAAAATTAGAAAGGATTGGATTAATTAGAGAAAACATAAATTAAATATATTAGACCAGGAAGAAATGGTAAAGGGCCTAAAACTAACAAAACAAAACTTCTTTGAGCGAGCAAATAAACCGGGGAGGTGGCTGTCATATAGATTGAGGAAAGAAAGAGAAAAAGAAAGATTAATATATCAACTTCTAGAGGAAACTGGTGAACTACAACATACAGTGGAAGGGAAGAAAAAGATTGCATACAAGTACTTTGAGAATCTGTATAAAGGGGAATAAGTAGATGGAAAACAAAGAAAATAATATTTAAATGGAGAAGAAACCCCGACAATAGCAGAAGATATGAAAGAAATGTTGTCAAAAAAAATAACAAAAATAGAATTGAAACAGGCGATTCAGAAAGAGAAAAATAATAAAACGCCAGGCCCAGATGGATTCCCAGCAGAATGGTACAAAATAACAGATGAATTGAAGGAATCGATAGAACCTTTGATGCTGGAGATGTATAATGAGGCACTGATGAAAGCAAAAATTCCGGACTCATGGAGGGAAGCGCATATTACATTAATATTTAAAGAAGGTGCAGATAAAAAACAGATTCAAAACTATAGGCCAATCTTGTTGTTGAATGCTGGCTATAAAATATTCACAACATTAATAACAGAGAGATTGAAAAAACTATTAAATGGCTAAGAATTAGACAAAATTCGGAGATAAGAGGAACTAAAATTTAAAAAGAGGAATATAAAATCCAGGCCTTTGCAGACGATTTGGTATTCATTATAGAAGACCCACTAGAAACAGGAAACAGCTTAATGCAAGAACTAGGAAAATATGGAGATGTAGCAGGGTTAAAGATTAATAGAGAAAAGACTAAAATGATAACTAAAAATTTGAAGGAAGAACAAAATAAAGAATTAGAAAGAATAATAGGACTGCAAGTGACAAAGAAAGTTAAATATCTTGGAATATGGCTAACTGCAAAGCTGCCCTTGAAGAGCATCCGGCGACTTCAGCTAGTCCAGAATGCGGCCGCGCGAGTGATTGTGGGCGCACCGCGGTTCGCCCACATAACACCTATCCTCCGCGAGCTGCGCTGGCTACCTGTTGATCTCCGGGTGCGCTTCAGGATGCTACTTACCACCTATAAAGCCCTCCATGGTAGTGGATCTGGGTACTTGAGAGACCGCCTCCTGCCAATTACCTCCTTGCGACCTATTAGATCACACAGATTAGGCCTCCTCCGAGTTCCATCCGCCAGTCAGTGTTGACTGGCGACTACGCGGAGGAGAGCCTTTTCAGTAGTAGCTCCGACCCTTTGGAACGATCTCCCCGTGGAGATTCGTACCCTCACCACCCTCCAGACCTTCCGCACAGCCCTCAAGATCTGGCTATCGCGTCAGGCCTGGGGTTAAAGATTATAATCCGTCCCCTCCCGAATGATGAATGTTGCTTCTATTTTTAATTACGTACTGTTTTATATGTCATTGTGTGTATTCCCTTCCCTATACGTTGTAAGCTGCCCTGAGTCCCCTCAGGGAAAAGGGCGGCCTATAAATAAATTTATCTATCTATCTATCTATCTATCTATCAACTATAAAAGAAAATAATTATACAAAATTAGTGCAACAAATAAAAAAAAATCTAGAACTATGGGGGAAACTACAACTAACGTTATTAGGGAAAATAGCAGCGATAAAAATGAATGTACTACCCAGACTATTATACCTATTTGAAACAATCCCCATAAAATTAGGATTTTTTTTTTTTACTGAATTGAATAAGATTACATTAAAATTTATATGGCAAGGGAAGAAAGACAGGATAAAGTTGAAAGCTCTACAGGATGACAGAAGCAGAGGTGGTATGGGACTCCCGGACTGGGAGCTTTATTACAAAACAGCAGCACTAACATGGATCAGGGACTGGATAAATTAAAAAAAAAAAGAATACTAACATTAGAGGGCCACGATTTGCAAACGGGATGGCATTTTTTCCTATGGGAAGAGGGTAAAAAGAAACAAAAATACTTCCACAGACACTATATTAGAGATGCACTGATACAGGTCTGGAATAAAATTAGAGAAAAACATTACATGAAAATACCGACATGGCTTTCCACTATGGAAGCCATGACACATCCCAATACACGAGATCTATCGAAAATGGTTAGATGTAGTGCAATTTTAGGCAGCCAAGGGAATTTGAAAACAAATCCAGAATTAAAGGAGCAGAATATAAATATAGATTGGTGGCCATATCTCCAACTACAATCGAGATACAAAAAAGACGTAAAAGAATATGGAATATACACAGAATTACAACAAATAGATAAAATTTTAACTGGCCCGGAAAATACATTCATAACGAAAATGTACAAATATTTATTAGAAGTAACATTAGAAGAAGAAAAAGTTAAAGGTCGCATGATAGCCTGGGCCAAAAACTTTGGTTACAACATAGATCTAGTGAATTGGGAAAGAATTTGGAACACAAATTATAAACTAACACGATCAGCAGCACTTAAAGAAAATATATACAAAATGTTTTATCGTTGGTATTTATCACCAACAAGATTGGCTAAAATGTACCCAAACATGCAGCCGACCTGCTGGAAGTGTAAAAAAGTACAAGGGACCTATTATCACATATGGTGGACCTGCCCAGAAACACAAAAATATTGGACAAAAATTTGGAAATGGGTGCAAGAAATTACAGGAGAAGAGATAAAATACAAACCCGAAATCTTCCTACTGGGAATAATCAAAGGGAAATATACAAAGAAAATTAAGTACACATTAACACATCTGCTAACTACAGCTAGAATAGCCTTTGCCCAATGCTGGAAACAAAATAATTCCCCCTCAGACGAATTAGTGATAAAAAAAACTTTGGATTGTGCAGAGATGGAGAAATTAACAGTGAAATTAAAAGATAAAGAAGAGTCGGAATATTATGAAATTTGGAACAATTGGTACAAATGGCTGCAAAATAGGAACAAAATTAATTAAGCCAAAAAACAATATATATAAATATATATAGAACTGTGTATAAAGTGTGTAAATATAAAAGCAAAATATTATATACATGTACAGGTATGATTACATAACAATGTTGATGTAATGATTGTAAGGTGTTGTAGAAGGGAAAAAATAATAAGAAAATCTGTCGAAATAAATAAATAAATAAATAAATATTCCGTGAATTTAGAGCAAATTGTTCATCCGGCTGCAGTTCAGGAGACCTGAAATCACAGGATGTTTCTTGAGTCTCTTTGGGGGGATTTTCTCTTCCTTTTTCTTTGGCTTCTGAGCTGAATTTCCTCTCCGGAGAGATCCGGGGGTCTCCTTCCCCCGAGGGGCCAAAGCTTTTCTCTGGCCACCAAGAGAGGCTCTCAGCCTTTCCTGAACTCTCCCCAAAATTAACTGAGCCTCGATTTCTCTGGGAAAAATCCCATCTGAGTCTTATGCTTGTTGTTCAATGAACCCCAACAAAGGAGCATCTCACCAATTGCAATACTTTAACCCCAAACCTTCCGAAATTAGCATCGATTCTATGGGGGCTTCATCAGAAAGACAAACGTAACTCTGGGTCACATTTTTCACTGCATTCGTCATTAAACTTGATATTAAAAATAAAGCTTGAATATCACTGTGTGAGGCAGACAAAATGTAGTGTGTGTTCCTGCTGTTTTAAACTGAGAGGTCTCCAAATGTGGATTGAATTAAATTCCTGGATGGACAGAAGTAGAAAGTGGTGTCTCATAGGAGGGTGGGGGTGTTTAAAAAAAATTGACTTCTATTGGGTGTGCGGAGGAAATGATAGGCAGTGATGATCCCTGCAGCCTGGAACAGCTGATAGGTGGAATTTCAGGAGGTTTTTAAGAAGAGATTGGACAGCCTCTTGTCTGAAATGTTACAGTGTTTCCTGCCTGAGCAGGGGGTTGGACTAGAAGACCTCCAAGGCCCCTTCCGACTCTGTTATTCTGTTCTTCTGCTGTGGGATTTGCCTATTTTGACGATTCTTCCCTTTTGATGAGATCACCTGATCCCAACCAGGAAGGATTTAGGTTTCCCCATTTTTCAGGATCCCTTTTCATCTCTTCCTGCAATTTGCTTTGGAAGATGACTCCAAACACCGTCCCAGAGGTCTTTTCTCAAAAGGCAACTGGACTTTGTTTTTCCTTCAAGACATTTTGCTTCTCATCCAAGAAGCTTCGATTTGGGCCCTCGGAACTGAAGAAACTTCTTGGATGAGAAGCGAAATGTCTTTTGGGGAGAAAAAAATCTCCTTTGGGACAACCATGACCTGGATTGACTGAGAATCTCCACAGAAACTCAAAACACGGAATATTTTTAAGAGAGAAAAGGAGTCTTGAACTAACCAACTTGGTCTTCTGTTCCGGGCCCTCCTGTGTCTCTCATGTGCCTCCTTCCCCTCCTTCCCTCCAGCCAAGCCCACCGTCACCATCTCCCCCACCAAGATAGAACCCGATTCCCCCAACATCATCCTCCTCTGCATTGCGACGGGATTTTATCCCGTGGAGATTGAGATCCAGTGGCTGAAGAACGGACAACCAGAGAAGGAGGGCGTGGCCTATGGGGAGGAGCTCCAGAACGGAGACTGGACCTACCAGCTCATGGTGATGCTGGAGACCCAGCCCCAGCGGGGGGACGTCTACACTTGCAAGGTGGAGCACGCCAGCCTGGAGGCCCCCATCACTGTCCAATGGGGTAAGCCCCTCCCGTCCTGCTCTGGGGACCCCATCCTACCCTGAGAAATGGGAGAGACCTTCCCTGTCTGGGGAGAGTCAGAATGGACCCTCCTCCTGGGGAAAGGTGGGCCTGATCCTCCTGCTCAGGTGAGGCTCCTTCTCCTTCCCCAGAGCCCCGTACCTCCAACTCTGCCAAGAGCAAACTCTGGACCGGGATAATGGGAGCTGTGATAGGAGTGGCCTTCTTTTCGGTGGGGCTCTTCTCTTACCTGAGGGCCAAGAAAGGTGAGTCTGGGGGGCTGGATGAGAGGTTGTGGGGAGGGGACCCTCTAGGGGAGGCCTCTCATCAAGCTGAGCAGGTGGCCAAGAGGGTCTCCTTGAGAAATATTTTTGTCAGCTTCTCTTGTTTGAGGGGCTATTAAGGGAAGATCATGCAACCTATTATGGGCTATCGAAGGGGAGGGGGACCCCCTGAGTCCTCCATAACCATGAAGGGTCCTTATTGGGTCTTTTTCTCCTTCCAGCAATTCCCATCCAACCTCCTGCAGGTGAGTTTCTCCTCTTCCTCCCTCATCTGAAGTCCTGTGGGTACAGCAAAGTTATGAAATTTGGGGTAGTTTTTACTTACAGAGATCTGAAAAAGTATTGCAATCAAAAAAGAAAGCTAAAATCTTGCCCAGAATCTTCCCATGTTTTGGGGAATTTCAAAAGGGAAGGGAAGAAGGGCGCCATTACTTCCCATTCCTCCCTCAAGGAGGAAGGACCCCAAGGTTTACATTCCCACATGCATTTTGTAAGCAACCCACCCATTCAATTAGGCTCACTGTGGAAGGGGGTTCCTGAGGGTATTCAGGCAGGGGGAAAAATTCCACCTCTGTGGCTATTTTGAAAGGGGTGAGTCCAATGCTACTATGCACTGTGGTGTTGAAGGCCACTTCAGCAAATGGCAGGAGATGTTCCCACCTAAATTGCTGATCATTAACGTAGGATCTCAGGTATTGTTCTATCACTGCATTAACTCGTCCCGCAGCTCCATTGGTGCTTGGATGGAAGGTGGAGCTAAGCCCTTGAGATGACCCTATCAACTTAATGAACTCCCTCCTAAACTTCACCCTGAACTGGACTCCCCTCCCCCATCCAAGATGATCCTTCTTGGCCCCCATTCTGACTCATTTGGGTTCATTAGTTGGAGCTGGAACAGGCTCCTCTTCCTGCCCCCCCCTCTTCTCCTTGTGAGAATTCACACAATTTCTGGCCAAGTGACGCCGGGCTGCCCCCTTAATGAACTCCCTCCAAAACTTCCATGTGAAATGAATCCCCCCAATTTCTGCCAAGTGACCCATTGCTACGCCTTTTCCTTCCACCCCCTTTGTAGCCCCATCTTCTTTCTTCATATGGAAGGTCTGCAGGGAGGGGGGAGGGGATGTTCTGTTAATTAACCCTCTAATTAAGTCAGGGAGAATTCCAAAATCCCCTGGAGATGAAATGGGGAGGAATCCCTCATCCATCCCAGCCTTTTTGTTCCTGCAATGGGCACATTCTCCCTCTATCTGTCCCTGCCTATCAACCACCACCCCTGCAGTGTGCGTCTGCCTTGGGGTTGGGGGACTAAAAGGGAAGATAAATATGATTTTTACACTAAAAGTTTCTCTTTATATCCTAATTTTCTTCCCCATCTCTTTTTCTACAGCACTCATGAATTAATCCTGCTCTCTGATGCAAAAGGAAATTATTTCTTTAGTAGCTGATGTGTCAGCCTCTGCTTTGCTGCTTCTTCGGCTGCCATTGAAACGGGGGAGGGGGGCATGGGAGGGGTTTACTAATTGTGCTGGAGGAAGATTCTGGAGTTCTGCTGCCTGTCGGACTGCGCATGCGGAGGAGGTTCCCGCCAAGGCCAACGGCACCGACATTCCATCTTGGTGATGCCTTTCGAAGTTATCTCACACCTGACAATTGGGAGAATTATGATTGGACTGCAACTGGGATGCCAAGGGGTGGGGAATGGGTTATTTTATATATCAGTCGCTTTCGCGCCTAAATAATCAGTCTTTGCTTTGCTATGCTTCTAATCATTTATAATTAGTAAAAGTACACTTCATTTCTATCAATGGAGTCTTGTGGTTTTCTTTCTTAATTACTCAATGAAGGAGTGCTGACATGATGATTCTTTGTTCTGTTTGCAACTTCTGAGAAATGGAGGCTGAAGTGGAAGGTTGGGGAGAGGAGAAGAATTTCAGCCTGGACCTTCTGCTGCTGAGACTCCCCCCAGGCTTCCTTTGAGGGCCTCCCTTTCTTGGGAGGGAGGGTTGCAGACGATCTAGACTGCCCCCAGGAATGCTGGGTGAACCTGTCCCTCCAGCCCCCTCATCTCTCCTGGCTTTGAACCCACAGCTGCTTCATCTCCATCACTCTTCCTCCGAATCACTTCCCTCCCCTTCGCTTTGCTATAAAGGAATAAACTTCTGATGTAAGAAAACCCTGGAATTCTTCCTTCCTTCCTCTTTCCTTCCCCCACAGGAGGCTCCTCCCTCCGCTACCTCTGGGTCGACCATCCTGGCTGCTTCGGGTCAGAAGCCAGAACTGGTTTGGGTGGGCATATCCAGGGAGGGGAAGGGTCTGGACTCCCTCCTGCTTGGAGGCCCCCTTCCCCTCAAGCCCCCTCTTGAGGAGCAGAATGCCATCAGCCACAGTCGTCTCCAAGCACTTTTGGGGAGCCATTGGTGGCAATTTCCCCCTACACTCACCCAGCCATTTGAGCCAATTTCTCCCCTTCACAACCGGAGGCTCCTGCCCCATTTTGGCACCCAAAGCCTCCCTCCCTCTTTGGGGCTCAGATTCTAATGGTATGGGGTCTCCTGCTTGATGGTACAGATGGTGATGTGTCTCCCCTACTCGAGCAGGGGGTTGATCTAGATGACCTCTGAGAAATCCATCTGAAGCCATTCCTGGTGTAAAAGACATTTGCCACGGAGGGGAAGATCAGCCCTGTGGGAAAGAGGGGTGGGTGGGTGTTCAATGGGGCAGCCCTGAGTGGAAGACCTCTCGCTTCTTCCCAGCATCCCTAGATGATCCTAGTCAGCCCTCCAACTGGGCCTCGACCCCTCCAGAGGTCATCCAGACTGGCTCTGCAGGACTCCAGCAGCCTCGATCTCTAAGGGCAGAACTTTCCTCTCCCCTTCCTCATCTGGGGTCTTGGGGTCACCACAGGAAGAATCGGTCAGTGTCTGAGTGGGATTTCAGGAATTGTCAAACACAGGGAAGATTTGGGCTCCTGTTGGAAATTCCTCCCCTTGCAAGACAGCGTGGAAGAACCTGGAAAAGGGACAAACATCAAACGTCTCAATGGCAGGAAAAAGAAATCAGACTTCCTTAACAAAGAAAAGGCATTGTTGGTGGAAGAGGCTTCATTGCTCAGGGGAACTGAACCAGCAATTCGTAGACAATCAAACCAGGGGGCTTAGCTGTTTCACAGGTGTGGGGAACGTATCAAAGACGTGACTGGGGGGCTTAAAGAAATAACGATGCCCACAGATTATTATTATCCCTTTTTCCTCTTTCATGCGGGGAGGAAAGAAAAAGACCCTGGAAACTACAGACCAATCTCGCTGTGTTGCCTCACCTCTAAAGTCACGGAATCAATTATAAACCAGCCCTTCGCCCTCCACTTAGAAACAAACAACTTTCTAACAAGCAGTTTGGATTCAGGAAAAAATTGTCCTCTAATCTGCAACTCCTACACTGCAGAAACATTTGAGTCACACATCTTGACCAGGGTAAAGCAATAGATGCAATTTACATAGACTTCTGCAAAGCCTTTGAATCAGTGGTACATGATAAACTACTGTTGAAACTAAGTTCTTACGGCATTTCTGGATTACTACATAAATGGATAGCCATGCTCCTAATAAACGGAGTAAAGGTGAAACCCAAAGGCAGGTGTCAATCAAGGAGAGAAGCAACTTAGAACTAAGGAGAAATTTCCTGACACTCAGAAGAATTGATCAGTGGAACAATTTGCCTCCAGAAGTTGTGAATTCTCCAACACTGGAAGTTTTTTAAGAAGATGTTGGATAACCATTTGTCTGAAGTGGTGTAGGGTTTCCTACCTAGGCAGGGGGGTGGACTAGAACAGTGTTTTTCAACCACTGTGCCGTGGCACACTAGTGTGCCGTGACATAGTGTAAGGTGTGCCGTGGGAAAATTACTTTATATATAGTCAATATAGGGACAGAGTTAAAAATTTTTAACATTTTTAATGGTGGTGTGCCTCGTGATTTTTTTCATGAAAAAAGTGTGCCTTTGCACAAAAAAGGTTGAAAAACACTGGACTAGAAGACCTCCAAGGTCTCAACTGCTTGACAGGAGTGGTGGAGCTGTTCCCAGCAGGGAGCCAAATAGTTTCTTTGTTTGAAGATAAGCGTTTTAAATAGGGAAAGCGAAGCTGACAGCCAGCTTCCGGGGATCCGGGCCAGCGCCCCCACCAGCAGCATCAGGGGGAGCCCAGCAAAAGCCATGGATGCTGCCCCACAAGCGCCGACAAAGACAGAGGAGAAAGACGCCGATGCCTCCAGCCCCAGAGGCGGAATCGGAGGGTCTGGATTGGGGGGAGGAGGAGTTTTCCTCGGACTTCGGCCTTGGGAGTGTCCAGAAGGAGCAGGAGGACCAATGGGAATTCTCCATTCTTGAGCGTCATCGGTCTCCGGGCAGAGCCTCCCTTGACTTCACCCGATAGAAGACTTAGTTCGGCGCAGAGAAGAAACTCGAGTTGGTTATTCAGCCCAAGACCCCTTTTCCCTCCCCAGAATATTCTAAGACCACCTCAAAGGGAGGGTCTCCCTCCCCCTTCACAAAAGGGAGAGTTTGGGGGAGTTAATTTCCGAGGCCCTTCTCTCAAAGCCTCCCCTCCCCCCCGCCCTCCAGCTCCTGATTGAGGAATCGGGGATTATGGGGTTGGGGGGTCCTTGGTCCCCTCCCCAAATTAAGGGGCTCCCCAAAAGGGCTCCAAGCTCCCCTCTTGCTTGACTTTCAAAGCCTCAAGTTTGAAATTCAGAAGAAAAAGTGAATTTTCCGAAGCTGCCAAAAATTCTTTTCCTTATACGGAGTTTTGGTAGCATTTGTGGATTTAGGTCTGAAAATGCCTCAGTTTCCCTCTTTCGCTTTCCGTCTCCTTCCTCTTTTAACGGAAGAAGCTTTGGGGGCTCCAAAGGGATTTGGGCCTTGAAGCTCCCACTTCTCTTGCCCTCCAACCCCTTTCCCAAAGTCTCTCTTGGGGGTCTCAGCTCCATTCTCCCCCCCCCCACTCTGCTCCCCAGCATCCGTGGGTCCCTCCTAGCCCCCTCCTTAGAATAGAATAGAATAACAGTGTTGGAAGGGACCTTGGAGGTCTTCTAGTCCACCTCCCTGCCTAGGTAGGAAACCCTACACCACTTCAGACAAATGGTTATCCAACATCTTTTTTAAAACTTCCAGTGTTGGAGAATTCACAACTTCTGGAGGCAAATTGTTCCACTGATTAATTCTTCTAACTGTCAGGAAATTTCTCCTTAGTTCTAAGTTGCTTCTCTCTTTGATTAGTTTCCACCCATTGCTTCTTGTCCTCCCCTCAGTTGCTTTGGAGAACAGCTTGACTCCCTCTTCTTTGGGGCAGCCCCTGAGAGATTGGAAGACTGCCAGCATGTCTCCCCTGGTCCTTCTCTTCACTAGACTAGCCATGCCCAGTTCCTGCAACCGTTCTTCCTCTGTTTTAGCCTCCAGTCCTCCCTCATCCTCTTTGCTGCTCTTCTCTGCTCTCTTTCCAGAGTCTCCGCATCTTTTCTACATCGTGGCGACCAGAACTGGATGCAGGATTCCCAGTGTGGCCCTACTAAGGCTTTGTAAAATGGGATCAAGGCTCCACATGATCTTGATTTCATTTCTCTGTTGAGGCAGCCTAGGATTGCATTGGCTTTTTCGGCTGCTGCAACACACGGCTGGCTCCTATTTAAGGGATTGTCCAGTAGGATCCCAAGAGACTCTCACAGTTCCTGGCTTTGAGCCAAGTCTCACCTAGTCTTTACCTGCACAGTCGGTGTCTTTTCTTAACCTAAGTGTAGGACTTTCCTTTTCTCTACCTTGGATTTCATTTTGTTCCATGGCGCCCAGGGTTCAAGTCTCCCAAGATCAAGGTGGGAAAGATTTAAAGGCTACTGTATTTAGAGGTAGGGGCAAGGATCAAATAAGGTGGGACCCCCCAGTCATTGCCCCCCTTTAGGGTTTCTGCTCCACTCTAACCCTGTCCCCTCCCTCTGGACAAGGGGAATTGGGTTCCCATGAGGTCTTCCAAACAGCAGGAATGGGGGAGGGGCAGAGTTCCAGGGAGATGAGGCCAGGCTAAAAGAGGAATGGGAAGTGGATCTTTTGAGGGAGGTGAGTTCGAGGAGGGCCTGAAGCTTCTCCTTCCTTGTCTTGGAGGGGTTTCAGCCTATAGAGTAGCCCAGGTACTTCCTAGTGGCCTCCCATCCTCAGGCTAACCAGACTGATCTCTCTCACCTAGGTGAGGTCATCGGAGGCTGGGCAGCTGCCAGATGTTGAGGACTGATGATAAAATATCAGTTAATGTTGGTGATACCTGATCAGGCCAGGCTCAGAGCCCCAACCCTCTCCCAGCTGCAGCAGGCAGACATCCCACAGGGCTCCTATCCTCAGATGGCCTGAATCCTTTCCAGGGATGGGGGGGGGGCTGGAGGGGTCAAACTCCACCCTGCCCCCCACCGGCCTCTGCAGGCCAGAACTGGGTCCCCCCCCTGCAGCTGAAGGAGGCGGCAGAGTTTGAATGGGTCCCACAATTGTGTGTTTGGACACACAAAAGTGGCCCCAGATCCAGGCAGACTCTGGTGGGAGGCCCATCTCTCTCCTGATGAAAGCAGAACTTCTAGGCTCTTTTCATGCTTCCCCCTCCCCCGACACACACACACACACACACACACAGAGCATCACTTCTTCCTCCAACCCCCAACAGCTGCAGAGACGCTCTGCTTTCGCTTCCCCAGCCTGAAGCGTTGGGCTCCTCCGAAGCGGAACTGAGGAACTGGCCAGGATCCATCAGGCAACAATCCTCCATTCTTCATCAGGGCAGCTCAGGGACTGTCCTCCTCCGCCCCATGGCTGAGCCTCCAGGTGGGGCAGCCCCTTGGTCCTCTGCCACATTGGAAGTGGCTGAAGGGGCCCTTCCTGACCTCCTGATTAGATGGAGTCCCTTCTCCCTCAGTCAAAGCACATTGAAGAAAACAGTCCTTGACTTATAACGGTTCATCCAGACAAAGTTATGTTACAGCTAAGCCCCCTGGTTTGATTGTCTACGAATTGCTGGTTCAGTTCCCCTGAGCAATGAAGCCTCTTCCACCAACAATGCCTTTTCTTTGTTAAGGAAATCTGATTTCTTTTCCCTGTCATTGAGATATTTGATGTTTCTCCCTCCTCCAGGTTCTTCCACGCTATCTTGCAAGGGGAGGGATTTCCAACAGGAGCCCAAATCTTCTCCGTGTTTGAGACAATTCCTACAATCACACACTGACCGATTCTTCCTGTGGTGACCCCAAGACCCCAGATGAGGAAGGGAAAAGTTCTGCCCTTAGAGATCGAGGCTGCTGGAGTCCTGCAGAGCCAGTCTGGATGACCTCTGGAGGGGGCGAGGCTCAGTTGGAAGGATGCTGGGAAGAAGGGAGGGGTCTTCCACTCAGAGCTGCCCCATTGAAACCCCCTCCCCTCTTTCCCCCAGAGCTGGTCTTCCCCTCCATAGCAAATTTCTTCTACATCAGGGATGGCTTCAGGTGGATTTCTTAGAGGTCATCTAGATCAACTCCCTGCTTGAGTAGGGAACACACTACACCATTTATACCATCAAGAAGGAGACCCCATACCATTAGAATCTGAGCCCCAAAGAGGGAGGGAGGGAGGGAGCTGGGCATTGGGTGCCAAAATGTGGCAGACACATCAGTTGTGAAGGAGGGAAATGGTTGAAATGGCTGGGGGAATGTAGGGGGTCTCGGGTGCCCCCCCCAACTGCTCCCCACAAGTGCTGAGGGGGCCATGCCTGCTGGCATTCTGCCCTTCGAAAGGGGCTTGAGGGGAAGCAGTGCAAGGGGGCTACCGAGCCACCCCTCCCCCCCCCTGGATCTGCCCCCCCACCTCCCGAAGCAATTCTGGCTTCGGACCCAAAGTAGCCAGGATGGTCGATCCAGAGCAGTGGTTCTCAACCTCCCCAAAGCCCCAGTTCCTCTTGTGGTGGTGACCCCCAATAATGCTGCTTCATAACTGCGATTTTCCTCCTGTTATGAATCGTAACGTAAATATCTGATATGCAGGATGTGTTTTCACTATTAGAAATTGAGCATAATTAAAGCACAGGGATTAACCTGCCAATCTTGGTTGGGGAGAAGATCAACCAGGCTGGGATTTTCCAGGATAAACCGACCTCCCTGCCTTCCTCCAGCAGCAGCTCCTGGTTTACACGAGCTCCACTTTATTAAGTTTAGGTTTTTTTACCTTCCGTTCCCCCCCACCCATTTTTTTTTTCTTTTTCCTTCCTTCCATTCCTCCCTTTTCTTTCCTTCTTTCCATTCCTCCCTCCCTTTTCTTTTCTTTCTTTCCATTCCCCCCTTCCTTTTCTTCTTTCTTTCCTTCTTTCCATTCCTCCCTCCCTTTTCTTTCTTTCTTTCTTTCCATTCCTCCCTTTCCTTTTCTTTCCTTCTTTCCATTCCTCCCTCCCTTTTCTTTCTTTCTTTCTTTCCATTCCTCCCTTTCCTTTTCTTTCCTTCTTTCCATTCCTCCCTCCATTTTCTTCTTTCTTTCTTTTTCATTCCTCCCTCCCTTTTCTTCTTTCTTTCCTTCTTTCCATTCCTCCCTCCCTTTTCTTTTCTTTCTTTCTTTTCATTCCCCCCTCCCTTTTCTTCCTTCCTTCCTTCTTTCTTTCCATTCCTCCCTCCCTTTTCTTTTCTTTCTTTCCATTCCCCCCTTACTTTTCTTCTTTCTTTCTTTTCATTCCCCCTCCCTTTTCTTCCTTCCTTCTTTCTTTCCATTCCTCCCTCCCTTTTCTTTTCTTTCTTTCCATTCCCCCCTTACTTTTCTTCTTTCTTTCTTTTCATTCCCCCTCCCTTTTCTTCCTTCTTTCTTTCTTTCCATTCCTCCCTCCCTTTTCTTTCTTTCCATTCCCCCCTTTTCTTCTTTCTTTCCATTCCTCCCTCCCTTTTCTTTTCTTTCTTTCCATTCCCCCCTTCCTTTTCTTCTTTCTTTCCTTCTTTCCATTCCTCCCTCCCTTTTCTTTCTTTCTTTCCATTCCTCCCTTTCCTTTTCTTTCCTTCTTTCCATTCCTCCCTCCATTTTCTTCTTTCTTTCTTTCTTTCCATTCCTCCCTTTCCTTTTCTTTCCTTCTTTCCATTCCCCCCTTCCTTTTCTTCTTTCTTTCTTTCTTTCCATTCCTCCCTTTCCTTTTCTTTCCTTCTTTCCATTCCTCCCTCCATTTTCTTCTTTCTTTCTTTCCATTCCTCCCTCCCTTTTCTTTTCTTTTCTTTCCATTCCCCCTTCCTTTTCTTCTTTCTTTCCTTCTTTCCATTCCTCCCTCCCTTTTCTTTCTTTCTTTCCATTCCTCCCTTTCCTTTTCTTTCCTTTTTTCCATTCCTCCCTCCCTTTTCTTTTCTTTCTCTTTCCATTCCTCCCTCTTTTTCTTTCTTTTTCATTCCTCCCTCCCTTTTCTTCTTTCTTTCCTTCTTTCCATTCCTCCCTCCCTTTTCTTCTTTCTTTCTTTTCATTCCCCCCTCCCTTTTCTTCCTTCCTTCCTTCTTTCTTTCCATTCCTCCCTCCCTTTTCTTTTCTTTCTTTCCATTCCCCCCTTACTTTTCTTCTTTCTTTCTTTTCATTCCCCCTCCCTTTTCTTCCTTCTTTCTTTCTTTCCATTCCTCCCTCCCTTTTCTTTCTTTCCATTCCCCCCTTTTCTTCTTTCTTTCCATTCCTCCCTCCCTTTTCTTTCCTTCCATTCCTCCCTCCTCTTTTCTTTCCTTCTTTCCATTCCTCCCTCCCTTTACGTTCTTTCTTTCTTACCTTTCTTTTTCTTTCTTTCCTTCCATTCCTCCATCCCTCCCTATTTGCCCTTCTGCATTAGAATGTTAAGTTCACCCTGCTCATTTCCTATACAGATAGTCCTCAACGTATAATCCTTTGTTCGACAATGGTTTAAAGTTATAAGGGCACTGAAAAAAGGTGATTTACAACACCGTTCCTCCTATTTAGAGTCATCAGCATCCCCACAGCCACAGAATCAAACTCTGGGCTATTGGCAACCCACAAATAACCACGGCAGCTACAGTATCTCGGGGTCATCCGTTCCAGCAAGCAAAATCAATGGGGGAAGCCGGATTCACTTAAAAACCACATTTCACTCAACAACTGCAGTGACTTGATTAACAATCGTGGCAAAAGAAAAAATTGCAAAATTGGGCACAACTCGTTTAACAACTGCCTTGCTTAGCAATGGAAATTCTGATCCCAATTGCGGTCATAAACTGAGGATTACTTGAATTCTATATGTTGGTGTCAAAACATCTGGGACTGGGAACATGAGAAACACAAAGCATAAACTAAATCACTGGGGTTTTTTTTGGGGGGGGGGGGTTTGCAACAGTGTTTACACATTAACATGGCAAAAGCCCATCCAAAGCCGATTCATCTTATATAAACTGGCTACCCCTTTTGTTAGAAATCTTCCCCAGTAAATTCCTTCTCTCTTGTGGGTGTAGGTTTCAGGTTTTAGCAAAAATCAGGCTTAAGACAGCCAGGATTCCTGACTCAGATAATTATTATTTTTTGTTCATACCAAAAAGACAAGGTGTACATAAACAGAATCAGATAAGTCCAGTCTAGGAAATCCCACTAGAGTGGATGTTTGCATGGGAAGGAAGCCGCCTGTTTCACTGAAGCTCTCCCTGCAGTCCACACATTTATAAGGGTCCCCCCCCCCCCCCGGCTGAATCCTTCATGTGAAGCAAGGGTGCTGCTCTTGCTAAACACCCATTCATTCCTATGGCTTCTCCCCCATGTGGATCCTTTCATGGGAAGTGAGTTCACTGCTCCTCTTGAAGGTCTTCCCACATTCCATGCATTGATAGTGCTTCTCCCCCGTATGGATGTTTTTATGGGAAAGGAGGTGGCTGTTTTGACGGAAGCTTTTCCCGCATTCTGCACACTTAAATGGCTTTTCCCCTGTGTGGATTCTCTTATGGCAGGCAAGCTGGCTGTTCCTTCTGAAGCTCTTTGAGCATTTCATACATTTATACGGTCTCTCGTCTAAGTGGATCCTTTTATGGGAAATAAGTTCACTACTTTCCCCGAAACTTTCCCCACACTCTGCACATTCATACGGATTCTCACCAGAGTGAATCCTTTTGTGGGAAGTAAGCTGAGAATTCCAAGAGAAGCTTTTCCCGCACTCTGTACATGTGTACGGTCTCTCCCCTGGGTGGATTTTGCTATGGGAAGTGAGCTCAGCGCTGCTCCTGAAGGCCTTTCCACATTCCAAACATTTGTGTAATTCTTCCAATGCGTGGATCCTTTTATGGGAAGAAAGCTCACGGCTGCCTCTGAAGCTTTTCCCACACACCAGGCATTTATATGGCTTCTCTCCCGTGTGGATCATTTTATGAGAAGCGAGCTGATAGCTCCAGAAGAAGTTCTTTCCGCACTCCATACATTTGTATGGTTTCTCTCCCGAGTGCAGTCTTTTATGGTAAGTAAGCTGGCTATTCCTCCTGAAGGTCCTCCCGCATTCTACGCATTTATAAGGTTTTTCTCCTGTGTGGACCCTCCTGTGGGAGGTCAGTTCACTGCTTCCCCTGAAGCCCCTTCCACACTCCATACATTTATAAGGCCTCTCACCAGTGTGGATCCTTCTGTGGGAAGTCAGTTCGCTGCTCCTCCTGAAGCTCTTCCCACACTCCGGGCATTTATAGGGTTTCTCTCCTGTGTGGATCATTTTGTGGGAAGTAAGCTGATAGCTCCACAGGAAGTTCTTTCCACACTCCATGCACTTGTACGGTTTTTCTCCCGCGTGGAGTCTTTTATGGTAAGCAAGCTGGCTGTTCCTCCTGAAGCTCCTCCCGCACTCAGAACACTTGTAGAGTTTTTCCCCCGTGTGGATCCTTTTATGGCAGGTCAGGTCGTTGCTCCAGGTGAAGCTCTTCCCACACTCCAGGCACTTATAGGGTTTCTCCCCCGTGTGGATCCTCCTGTGGGAAGTAACCTGGCTGCTGCTCCGGAAGTTCTTCCCACACTCTCGACATTTGTAGGGTTTCTCCCCCATGTTGATTCTATCCCGCAAAGAAAGAATGAAAGTCCAGCTGTAACTTTTTTCATCTTCCCTGTTCTGATCCTCTTCGTCTGTAGTGTGATCATGGTCATTTAAATCTAATTTTTCTCTGAATGTTTTCACACTTTTCCCAAAACCCTTTGCCCTTTTTCCTTTGGGAATGTCCAAGGCTTGAATTTCGCCGCACTGAAAAGAAAACTTTCTGCTTCCATCCTTTGACTGGTTTCTCTCGTGACTTTTTAGCTCCGCTTGGTCTCTTCCTTCTTTGCGTCTGAGAGCTTCTAATATTTGCCTATAGCACATGTTCTCTTGCCCAACAGACCCTTAAAAGGAAAAAAAAAGTGTGTGTTTAAACTAAGGGGAACATAACCACCAAAAACACGACTGAGAATCCCATTTCTGAAAATCCCCAAAAACCTCTGTAACATTTTTATAGGCTATTCTGACCTACAATCTGACACAGCTTATCAAATGCATTGATATAAAGTTGCATGGGATGGGAATTTATGTTTCATGGGTAGTAGAAACAATTTTAAAAGCCATTTGTCTTAAAATAATTCTGCACTTTGGGGTTAGCATATTCGCCTCTTGCTGTCTATGATTTTTTTCCGTTGTTCTGCACTAGATATCTTTCCCCACACATTCTCTTCTTACCGCCAAGTCCTTGGTTCAGGTGGGGGGGAAAAAATCTGAAGTCCTCACTCAACATGTTTCCAGGACAAAAAAACCCACCGGTCACTACGTGATGTCAAACTGGGTTTTTACTTTCATTAAAAAAAAATTTCCCAGGAAATCTATTAAAAACACTCTGCCCATATAGTCCATATAACCTCATAGTTATGCCTGACTTCATTAGGCGTATGATTGGCTGCATCCAGTTTGCTCTGTCCAATCGCACGGATTAGTTTCGATTCGTCAACCAAGGGAGGCTGCAGCCCCTCCCCTTTGCAGGCAATAGCAATAGCAGTTAGCAATAGCAGTTAGACTTATATACCGCTTCACAGGGCTGTCAGCCCTCTCTAAGTGGTTTACAGAGTCAGCATATCGCCCCCAACAACAATCCGGGTCCTCATTTCACCCACCTCGGAAGGATGGAAGGCTGAGTCAACCCTGAGCCGGTGAGATTAGAACCGCCGAACTGCAGATAACAGTCAGCTGAAGTGGCCTGCAGTACTGCACCCTAACCATTGTGCCATCTCGGCTCTGCCTCCAGCACTGTCCCTCAACCAGTCTGTGCTTCAGTCTAAGGTGTCCTGGAGCCACTAGAGGAGAATTTTGTAGAGCGGACCTTCTCCTCCTCCCAGATATAAGGTGTCGTTGGGTTTATGCCAAGGAGCTGGTTCCACAAAATGCCTTTTCTACACGCCTGTGCCCTTACCCAGAGAGGTCACATTCCTCAGGTTCTCCCTCATGACTTCCCCGTGGAGGGCTTTTTGGGGGGGATCCAGCCGAGCCCACTCTTCCTTGGAGAAACACACAGCCACCTCCTCAAAAGAGACAAGACCCTGGAAGAAAAAGAGGGGGGGGGGACTCTTCTCCATTAATAGTCCAGGAAGGTTTTGCAACTCCTTCCCTTCATTCAACAAATTCCCCAAGCAAAGATTGTGCACGGATTATTATCTAGGAGAAAAGAATACACACAGATCGGGGTTGAGCTGAGCTTGGTGGTTTGACAGCCGTCGTTTCACTGGATCGGCAACACCACAAACACAAGCGAATCTGGCGTTTTATCTCTGTTTTTATACAATCGCTTGTCCTGCCAATGGTGGAAGGGAATGGTTTTCTTTTGACAGCTCCTGGATTACAGAATTGTTTTCTAATTGTTTGCCTGGCATGATTTATTTATTTATTAAACCAAGTCTTTACTATTAAGAGTGAATACGGGCAATTTACAGATAACTGTGCAATCCATACAAAAAAAAGGACAAGATTAAATCGTTAAAAAGAGGGAGGGATCACCCTTCAGCCACCAGCCCCCCTCCCCCCCCAGGGTTGTGACCAGAGGTGGGTTCCTACCAGTTTGCACCTACTCGGTAGAACCGGTTCGTCAAATCTACCGAACCGGTTAGAAGAGGTTCCACCAGTGGACCCGGAAAGCAGGCCACACCTACAGAAGAGGTTCCAAAATTGAACCCACCACTGGTCCTTGGATATGATTATTCTACACTATCATGCTCATATTTATAAAACTCAGTGCCTCTGTGAAAGGTAAGGATGACTGCTGCGTTTGTGGTGCAATCAGAACATTGCGTGTGTTGAAGTTGTTTTAACGCAAACCTTTAAAGATGCCTTTTAAAAAACAAGTTGACATCATATTCTTATGCATGCCAGTGCTGTGTGTGGGGTAATTTAAGGTGGTTCTGACAAGTGTCGCCGGCATCTTCATATCCGGTCACATGGGCGGCAAGCCACTCCCATCCGGTCACATGGGCAGCAAGCCACTCCCACAAAGGAGGCCACACCCACAGAGTAGGCTCGAACATTTTTTGAAACCCACCACTGGTTGTGACCTACTCTTGGATCCCTGTGCCAGTTGATAAAGGGATCTCGTAACAAATTCTGCCACGTTCCGTTGGAGGCTGCTTAAAGAGCAGAAACGCTCTTGGGTCCCAGAGGGAGTGAGGAATTTCAAGTGATCTCCTAAAAGATTCTCTCCTACCTGAACTGGAGGCTCAGCCACTCTTTCAGTTCCACCAGGAAAAGGTGAGGACCCTAGAAACAAGCAGGGGACACTTTTGATTTCCTGCATGGGACTTCTTACGCGGAGCTAGAGCAGAATTTTAAAATATGTCGTGAAGAACTCAGGACGATGCAAGAGCATTGAGACATTTCTTGAGAACGTCAGGCCCCTCGGAAAGGCCCCCCCTTACCTCCTGAGGTGCCCCAGCTTGGATCTTCTTGGGGAATCCCCCTGAAAGGCAGTTCTTGAGAGGCATCTGACGGGTCTTTCCTCCGTTTAGGGTGCCTGGGGACGGCCTCCTCCCCAAAGGGCTGCGGCACCCGACGTGCCTGTAGGTGGAAAAGAGAAATAAGGTTTCAGATGAAACCTCTCAACTTTGCAGACTCCGTTGCCCCTCGGTGCAGATGGGACAACGGAGGAAGGGCACCAAATAACATATTCTGGGAGAAAAATGGGGAAAACGCTCAATGCAAAGATACTCTCTCACCTGCAGCTCTTCCTGCTGCTTCTTCTCCGCCTGGCTCAGCAGGAACCCCTCGGCCAGGGCCACCGCCTGGGCGCTGGTCTCCGCACCGCACTCCCGCACCCAACTGGCCGTCTCGGCAGGGAGCACGGCCAGCAGCTGCTCCAGGATGACCAGGTCCAGCACCTGCGCCTTGGTCTTCTTCTCTGGCTGCAGCCAATCCCGGCAGAGCCGATGGAGACGGCTGCACATCTCCCGGGGGCTCTTGCCCCAGGCGTCCGAGGGCAGGCGGCCGACCTTCTCCCTGGTGGTTTCCCGCAAGGCGTCCCGCAGCTCCTCCACCTTCTCCCAGAGGGCTTCCTTCAGGGAGGAGTTCTGCAGGGCCCTCCTGAGGGCGTCCACACGGGCCAGCAGCTCCTCTGCCCGCTTCAGCGTGTCCGTCCAGAAGGCCAGCGCCTGCGTCTCCAGGGCGGCCGCTTTCTCCCACAGGAGGTGGGCCTCCTTCACGGGCGCCTCCCGGGCGGCTCTCCGCAGGACGGCTTCCCCCTGCCCCAGGGGCAGCTGCCGGAGGGCCTGGCGGAAGGCTCCGGCTTCTCTCCGGGCGTCTTCGGCCTCCTCCAGCGGCCCGGCCCACAAGCCCTTCTCCAGGCAGGCCACCTCCCAGCAGTCCGTCTTGCGCAGCAGCGCCTCGGCCTTTTCCAGCACCGGCTGCAGCCCTTCCAGCGGCGCCTCCCGCAGGCCGGCCCGCAGCCCCTGCAGCTCCCTCCGCAGCGCCTCCGCGCTCTCCGCCCAGCCTTCCTCCTCCAGCGCCTCCCGCAGGGCCAGCAGCTGCCGGGCCCGGCCGCGCCCTTCCTTCCGCACCGCCCGGCTCAGCTCCCGCAGGCTCTCCCACAGCCGGTCGTCCAGGAACGCCGCCAGGGCCGCCTCCAGCCCCCGCGCCGCGCGCACCGGCCGCCCCCGGCCCTCGCCCGCCTCCAGCTCCGCCACCACGCCCAGCAGCGCCTCCCGCAGAGCCGACACCTTCTCCGCCGAGGCCGCCGCTGCACCCGCGGCTGCTGGCTCGACCGGTGGCGGCGGCGGCTCTTTGTCCTCGCTCGGCGCCGCCTCCTCCTTCGCCGCCGCCGCCGCCGCCGATCCTCCGCCGGGCTTCCTCCGCCGCGCCCGCCGGGCCGCCTCGCGCTCTCCGCGCGCCTGGAACCACCGGAGCAGCGCGATCTCCAGCCTGAGGAAGCCCTGCAGGCGCTGCTGCTCCGGCTCCGAGAGCGCCGCGTCCCGGGCCAGCAGGGCGTCCCTGCCTCGCCGCGCCTCGCTCAGCTGCGCCCGGAACCGCTGCAGGTTCGGCTGGCCCAGGTTGACCTCCCAGCGCCAGCGCGCCCGCACCGGCTCCGACACCCGCTGCGCCAGCAGAGCCTCCGCCTCCGCCAGCCGCTCCGGGGAAACCTCCGCCGCCGCCGCCGCCTCCATAGCCGATGCTGCTGCTGCGCGCGCCCCCGACGCCTCTCCGGCCACGAGAGCGCGCACGGCGATCCCCCCCTCCCCGCAGGCGAATAAGAGGGGGGCGGAGCAACCCTAAGTCCCGCCTCTCCGCCGATCTCGCGCGCTGCCTTCCGCCTTCTGGGACTTCAACTCCCAGAATTCCCCCGTCAGCTTCTCGCTCCGCCTCCCGAGTATTTTTTTTTAATATATATTTTTAAATTTTTCAAAGCAAACATTCTTTACATGCTGTAGAAAGACTTCCGTGCCCCTGAGGGCAGGACAAGAAGCAATGGGTGGAAACTAATCAAGGAGAGAAGCAACTTAGAACTGAGGAGGAATTTCCTGACAGTTAGAAGAATTAATCAGTGGAACAATTTGCCTCCAGAAGTTGTGAATTCTCCAACACTGGAAGTTTTAAAAAAGATGTTGGATAACCATTTCTCTGAAGTGGTGTAGGGTTTCCTACCTAGGCAGGGGGGTGGGCTAGAAGACCTCCAAGGTCCCTTCCAACACTGTTATTCTATTCTATTCTAAGGAGGGGGCTGGGATGGATGCTGGGGAGCAGAGTGGGGGGAGAAAGGAGCTGAGACCCCCCCCCCAGGAGAGACTTTGGGAAAGGGGTCCGAGGGCAAGAGAAGTGGGAGTTTCAAGGCCCAAATCCCTTTGGAGCCCCCAAAGCTTCTTCCGTTAAAAAAGGAAGGAGACGGAAAGCGAAAGAGGGAAACTGAGGCATTTTCAGACCTGAATCCACAAATGCCACCAAAACTACCTATAAGGAAAAGAATTTTGGCAGCTTCGGAAAATTCACTTCTTCTGATGAATCTCAAACTTGAGGCTTTGAACATCAAGCAAGAGGGGAGCCTGGAGCCCTTTTGGGAAGCCCCTGAATTTGGGGAGGGGACCAAGGACCTTTATATTCATTTTCCTCTTCGATTTTTAGGATTTTAACCACCACTTTTTCCACTTGATAAACATGTCCAACTTCTTCATCATATTTCACTTTTCTCTGGTTAAAGATATACTCCAAAGGGAGGTCTGTATGCTTTTCTTCTTATCACTCTCTATAAACAAGTAGTGAGACTTTGGGAGTGCCAAGCCAAGATAATCAGTGAGAAAAGTAACAATGTTTCATTTCCAATACACAAACCTTCCAGCAACTGAGTAGCAGTGTTATTGTTGCAATTTTCTGTTTCTTTTTGTATCTTTTTTGTATTTCAAGTTTAAAAAAAGTCTGATTCTTAAATGAGTTAGAAGAACACCCACAGTTATGAAAGAGGAGAATTTCAGCCCATAGGTTACAAAGAATGATAAAAGAAAAAAAAATAGAAGAAAACTTAATCCATTCCTTTTAAAAGGCTTGCATAAATTCCATCCATGAAGATAGCATTTAAAAAGTAAGATAATCCACTGCAAAACCATTCCAAATTTAATTCCACCACTTATTTCTTCTGTTCTCCAATTTAAATTAATTTTAAGTTTTTTATAGGCAGTGTCTGTTAGGAATATAATCTAACGGTTGGGTTGGTAATATATAAATCATGTAACAATGCTATACCTGTTTCTTTAAATCATGCTGTAAATGTGATTGGTTACTGGTTCCTCATCGGGAACAAAGTGGGAAGCCCCGAGTGTGACGGGAACGATCTGTGGAGTCTTGCAAGGAATTACAGGACCTTCTCCTATCTCATGTCGCAGCTCTTCATCCTTTGCTGGATCTGTTTGTCTCATCGCACAGGCGGCGGGGAAGGTGAGCCGGCATCCCTTCAGCCCCCTGGTCTCTTTGGGGGAACCTGTGGTTTTAATGTGCTGGACTTGGCTCCCGCTATCTACAGATTCTGGGCTTGTGAATTGAGCTGCTTCGTTAACGTTTATTTTGGCTTGCGGTGGCTTCAGAGTGATCGGCGGATGTGCAGAGCGGCAAAATATTTGTGTCGCCTAACGTGCCCTTCCCCAGGTGAGGCCTCACTCACATTTGTGTCAACTTTATGGAATGTGGTCTCAAAAGTGGTTTTTTTTTCTTCTTCAAAAAGCAGCTGGACTGTTTTGTCCCTTAAGAAAACGTTTCGCTTCTCATCCAAAAAGC